>NW_016826376.1:1440458-1461787 GCF_001698545.2 Rhinopithecus bieti
TTCCATTTTAAAACATTTTCTGCTAAATAAAGCATGAACACTTTCCCTTATTCTAATGACTACTTAATTTGTCTATACAGATGTAATAAAATCAATTCAATTAATTATTGTTGAAGATGCAAATTACTGAAAAATATTTGCTATTGGAAATACAGCAATGCACATCTTATATTCTTGTGCATTTGCCCAATTATTTTTATAAGATAAATTTTCTGGGACCCAATTTCATTTTGACCAGAGATTTTACTCATGGCTTCAACCTGCCACCTTCAATGGGAGCTGATTTTGCTGATACAGAAGATAGTATTGCCTCTACTGGGTTCTTCATATTAGTTCCTCTGACTTGACCCTTCATTCTAGTTACAGTCTCTCTGAAAATTTCTCATTTTGGGTTTTCTATTCCTTTACTAGAGACTATATGGAGCTTGGCCAAAGTGGCCTTTATAATTTCCCCATTTCCCCTTGTCTTTCAACATCCTTCCTCTGCCTTCTCTTTAAATGCCCACAAATCTAGGCATAATTCTATTCTTGACTTCCCTTCTTTGTAGTCTATGCTCTCCCTTAGCTAGTTTGTCCTCTGATTCTATTTATGAGAATGATTCATCCTTAAGCTCTTTTTCCCCAATTTTTTGATTTGTATTCCCATATATTCCTTGGCATCTTCCCATGATGATAGTGCAAATATCTTTGAGTTAGTATTCCCCAGACTCAATGCTTTATTCCAAACTCCCAGCAAAACAAAAACAAGTGAAAATAAAAAACAAAACCAACCCCATCTCCCAAACAAAATAACTCATTTTCTTCTTCCATATTCTCTCTTTTAAAGTTGAAGGTGCCCACTGATCCACCATCAAAGGGTCATTCAGATTCAGATTGAATAGACATTTATTGATTGTATCAAATCATATTAGTTTCCTGCTTAAAACTCTCTAGTGGCTTCCCATTGCCATTAAAGTGTGACTCAAACTCCTTACAGGAACCATCAGGCTTCTGTGATCTGGCCTCTGTCTGTCTCCTGCCCAGATTTTCTCCCAGGCTCCTCCTGCCTTTCTATGATCAGCTGCCTGCTTTCTGACCTTCTGTTCAAAGTACAAGTGGATGTGCATCTCAGAGACTGAGCACTTGCTCTTCCTTTGGCCAGAACCCGTTTTTGGATTATGTATTTAGCGTTGTAACTAACAACTCATTGCCAACCCAAGAGCATTTCAATTTTCTGCCATATGTTTTTCTTTTGGAAGTGTTATAGTTTTGAATTTCACATTTAGTCTATGATCTATTTTGAGTTAATTTTTGTGAAAGATAGGTCTTTGTCTAGATTCTTCTTCTTCTTTTTTTTTTTGCATTATCTATCCAATTGTTCTAGCACCATTTGTTGAATGCTCAATCCTTTCTCCATTGAATTGCCTTTGGGCCTTTGTCAAGGATCAGTTAACTATTGTGTGGGTCTATTTTTGAGGACTAATTAATATAAATTTAAAGATTCCTTTATTCAAACATTCTATCAGCAAATATTTCATTCAGCAACTACTATATGATCAGTACTACTTTAGGTACTGGGAACATATCAGTGAAAAACAAAATTTCTGCCTTCGTGGAGTTTACATTCTACAAGTCAAGCGATGTATTACTATGTGAATATTTTTAGAGTTATTCACATGTCTTTCCCAGCTAAGTACAGCACACACTCCTATGCCTCAGTGTCTTTGCTCACGCTTTCCATGCACTTGTTGGCTCATCACAATTTTGCACTGGGTGCTGCACACTGTGCAATGGGGATATGAAGACATTTCCTTTCCCTCCTATCTCTTTTCATTTTACTTTCACTTTTTCTATTTATCAAAAAAGTGCAATAACATAATTCGTAGATTTAGGCATAACTGAGAAATTAAGTGCAGTAAGAAATGAGATATTGGCTAAGTTATATTTGAGAACATATTTTGATACTTCCAGCAAAGAAACCTCCACACTAATGATAATTGCCTCTGGGGTTTTCTGAGCAACTGGGATAAGGCCAGATAATATTTATTTGGATTGAAAGGTGATAATAGGCAATGTTTTAAAAGTGTAAACCTAACATTTATTTATACCTCTCTGATGCATAGTTTTTCTAGTAATGTTCAGTCCTGGTCTAGGAGTCAGAAGGAGATTTACGGAAATAAGTTAGCTTTTGAGTCTCATTTGTACAGTGTTTCCTTTTCTGGCAACCCAAAAACTTCATTAAGGAGAAAAGAAGGAAGTAAAAAGGACTTGCTTAAGCATCATGGCCATGAAGAAGCGGGAGGGGAAGATGACATTTCTAGACTGGAACTCATTTTTTGTAAGGATGAGAACTCAGAGGTGTCAGTCTGGTGCTGAATCCTCAGGGGGGAACTTCTGGGCTCCTGTGTGTCCCATTCAAGGATGGTATATTTGTCTGTTTTTATGCTGCTGATAAAGACATACCCAAAACTTGGAACAAAAAGAGGTTTAATTGGACTTACTGTTCCACATGGCTGGGTAGGCCTCAGAATCATGGCAGGAGCCGAAAGACACTTCTTACTTGGTGGTGGCAAGAGAAAAATGAGGAGGAAGCGAAAGTGGAAACCCCTGATAAACCCATCAGATCTCAAGAGACTTATTCACTATCACGAGAATAGCATGGAAAAGACCAGCCCCTATAATTCAATTACCTCCCCCAGGTCCCTCCCACAACACATGGGAATTTTGGGAGATACAACTGAAGTTGAGATTTGAATGGGGACACAGCCAAACCATATCAGATGAGTATTACTTGGCTCTTCTTCACTGTACACAAAGGGCAAGTTTATGGCAGTATATGAAAAATAGAGAATGAGTTGCAAGCTAGTCAATCGCGTGGAAGAAAAAGGAAAGAAAAGTGATTTCAGGGCAGGTGCAGTGGCTCACACCTGTAATCCCAGCACTTTGGGAGGCCGAGGTGGGCAGATGATGAGGTCAGGAGATTGAGACTATCCTGGCTAACACGGTGAAACCCTGTCTCTACTAAAAATACAAGAAATTTCCGGGGTGGTGGTATGCACCTATAGTCCCAGCCACTTGGGAGGCTGAGGCAGGAAAATCGCTTGAACCGGGGAGGTGGAGGTTGCAGTGAGCCAAGATTGCGCCACTGCACTCCAGCCTGGGTGACAGAGTGAGACTCCATCTCAAAAAAAAAAAAAAAAAAAAAAAGATTTCAAATATTGTTTTTTCATACTTCATATTAGGCATTGAGAAGTGAAAGGGACTTTAGAGACCATTTATCCCAATTCCCAACCCTGTGGAGGAATCCGTCTACAAAAGCTGTAGCAGTAACCAGCCTGTACTTGAACCTTTCCAGTGACAGGAAACTCAGTACCTCAGAACTGCCACTTAATTACAGAAGACCCTTCCTTACTCAGAACTGAACTCTGCCTTCCACAGACTCCCAAATATGTGTCCTAATTTTATTCTCTGAAGCAACAGACATATATATCTAATGTCCTCATTTGCAAGAAAGTCCTTTGCATATGGTTATCAGGGGTTCACTAAGTCTTGGATTCTTTCTCTCTGCACTGCCCCTTAAGTTTTGGCTTCAAGACTTTTTAAAGTTGTTTCCTGGTTGGCTGAAGCCCTTGTTAAAGGTGTTGCTGAAAATGAACACAACACTCCTGGTATTTGAGCCTAGGGTTTAGTTGATGTGGGTTCCTAACAGGAGACTTTTTTTTTTTTTTTTTTTTTTTTTGAAAGGGGTTTTTTTTTTTTTTTGAGACAGGGTCTTGCTTTGCTGCCCAGGTTGGAATGCAATGGCACCATCATGGCTCACTGCAGCCTTGACCTCTTGAGTAGCTGGGACCGCAGACACTTGTCACCACACCAGGTTAATGTTTTTGAATTTTAAGTAGACAGGGTCTTNTTTTGGCTTCAAGACTTTTAAAGTTGTTTCCTGGTTGGCTGAAGCCCTTGTTAAAGGTGTTGCTGAAAATGAACACAACACTCCTGGTATTTGAGCCTAGGGTTTAGTTGATGTGGGTTCCTAACAGGAGACTTTTTTTTTTTTTTTTTTTTTTTTGAGACAGGGTCTTGCTTTGCTGCCCAGGTTGGAATGCAATGGCACCATCATGGCTCACTGCAGCCTTGACCTCTTGAGTAGCTGGGACCGCAGACACTTGTCACCACACCAGGTTAATGTTTTTGAATTTTAAGTAGACAGGGTCTTGTTAGTTGCCCAGGCTGGTCTCGAACTCCTGGGCTCAAGTGATCCTCCCGCCTCAGGCCTCCCAAAGTGCTAGAATTACAGGCATGAGCCACTGTGCCTACCCAAGAAACACCTTAATTATACTTAACTGTAATTCTGTTTATATGAATGTCTTACCTATACTTCTGTTTATATGTTTATACTCTTTTTTCTCCTAGAGGTTAAATATTTAAAGTTCCTCATTATGCCTGGACTACAGATGTTTCTACGTGAAGGTGTTGTTTCAATCTGTAATTTCACAATATTTTATTTTGGAAGCTGGTGGCTACAAGCTGGCAGGAAACATGGACCTTAGGAAAAGCAAACACATTCTATTTGCTAATGGTCACTAAGCGATTGTAACCAAGGCAAACTATTACAGAAAGGAATAATCAGCTGAAGTGTAAAGGCAGAGCATTTGAGAAATCCTAGCCCTTCTTCCCTGCATGCTAAAATCAGCAAACAGAGAAAAACTATTAGCTGCTTCTTAAAAAAGGGATTTGTTTACACTACGTAATTTTTATCAGTGGGACAGCCTGTTTGCCTGCCTGAGATCTTATTACTTATTAATGCATTATTACCTGTGAGTAAGAAAAAGGTGCTTGCATTTCAGAAGTTTGTGTGAATCATGTGTCCTCCTCATTTCCTACCAGGGTTCAGGTATTTGTTTATTTTGAATAATGACAGAACTCAGTAAAGCTAAGGTTTTAAGCTCATGCGCTTCTGCATAGAACCTAATCTGTCAACGGCTCTTTCCTGTTCAGAATTTTAGGCTTAGTAAAAAGTTTGCAAACTAAGAGTTTTTATAAACAGAATATGACCACTAATATACTTGTTTCTGAATTGCAAGGGAAAATGTATGACAGCTCTCATAATTTCAAATGCCTTGACCAATGTCACAAAGCTAATACTGATTATGGAACCCATGAGTATGACATTAAAATTCAGGGGCTTTGGGATTCCATTGTTGTTTTGCTTAATTAAATATACATACATTAGGGCATGTATACTATACACGCTCAGTCTAAAGAGGAATAACCAAAGGAAAACTCTTGTTTTCACCACCATTTAAGGAGACCATTACCAATTCCAATGTGACCTCTGTCCTTGGTTCCCAAGGGGGAACCACAATCTCAAACTTTTAATCATTTTCTTGTCTTACCACATATATATGTATCCCTAAACAATATAGTGTTTAGTTTTCTATGTTTGTGTATTTTATACAAGTGGAATTATGCTGTGTTCTTTTAGAAATCAATCTTTTTGCTCAATATTATGTTTGTGAGATTCATTCATGTTACCATGTGAAATTGTAGTTCATTTTCAAAGCTTCCTTATGCTAAGCCTTTGTGTTCTTTTGCATATCAAATAAATGAATGATGCTTCTATGAACATTCTTATACGTGCTGTTTTTATTGTTTTATTTACTGAGCACTTATTTTGTGTCAGGCACTGTTTTTAAGCGCTTCAAATATATTGATTCATTTAAATCTCCTGCAGCCCTCTGAGGTATGTAAATTTATCATCCTCATTTCACTGATAAGGGAATTTAGACCAAAGAGGTTAAGTTGCCTGAGGTGACAAATCTAGAAAGCTACAGAGACCAAGCATCTCGGCTTCAAGAGTCTATCCTTGCAATCAATACACCATACTGATTCTTCTTTGGCTTATCAATCCCTCAATCAGTCAATTTGAAAAGTTCTAAGGTGTGTTTCCATTTGTCCATATATCCTTTTGTTAATCAAATGCTGGCAAATTCGTTTTAAAGCAAAAAGTCAACAAATTTAATAGAGATCCAATACGCCACATCTCCTTTTGGGGCTTGGGGTTAAAATCTCTATCATTTTTAAATTTTCCTCTCATATCAAATATCCTGATGTTTTTGCATTTCAAATCAATTTCAGAATGGGAAAGAATGCACTTGCCTGAGAAGAAATAATAATATGTAAATAATTTTAACTGTATGAGACCTTTAAGAGCAGTATCTAATTCATATGCCCCTCAAAAGTGAGTTCCAGGGACAGGCCAATGACCAATGGTGTTTATCCCCATCAGTGCTCATCTGTCTCAGTGGCCTGTGCATGAAAACATAAACATGAGCCATATGTCCATCTTCTGAGTTGGTAGAAAGCCTCCGAATACCACCGAGTCCAGAACATGACAGATTGAGAAATCTAAAGAGATCTGTTGGGGAGAGTAAGGGAGAAAATGCCTCATCTGCTTCCAGTTGTAGCAAACAGCCCGAGCTTCAGTTCCTTGGGACAGAAGGAGCCTCCACCCATCAACACAAGCACAACAGAAAGTACCGCCAAACAGCCTCACACAGCAGCCCTCACCCCCTCCCTCAAGGGAGTCTTGCATGTAGCGATGCTGAAAGAACCTAAACTCACTGGCATGAAAACCAGAAGTGAAAACCAAGGGGAAAATTTATTAAAGATTAAAACTAGTAGGACTGAAATTTTGCAGCCACCAAACAGGCCAAGGAGGCTGGAGGAACATCAGTCCTGCTGAGATGGTCAAAGTAATGGCCTACATGGCCAAGGCTGCCTTCAAGTACATGTCACTGAGGACCCAAGGCTTGGGAGAAGTGGTAATAGGAACTAAGCACAGAGAGTCTAACTCCAATAAGGGACGATACATGACCAGAATAGTCATCCATCCAGTTTGGAGAGGTAGTAATTTTCAGGAAATAGTGTTTTTGAGAGGTTCAGCTATGCTTAAAGGACTTACAGTATGTCTGGTTGCTGCTTGGCTAAATCTATTTTATTTTTATTTTCATTTTATTTTATTTGAGATGGAGTCTTGCTCTGTTGCCCCAGCTGGAGTGCAGTGGTGCCATCTTGGCTCACTGAAACCTCCGCCTCCCAGGTTCAAGTGATTCTCCCGCCTCAGCCTCCTGAGTAGCTGGGATTCTAGGTACGTGCCACCACACCTGGCTAATTTTTGTATTTTTAGTGCAGACGGGGTTTCACCATGTTGGCCAGGCTGATCTCAAACTCCTGACCTCAAGTGATCCGCCCACCTCAGCCTCCCAAAGTGCCGGGATTACAGGCGGAAGCCACCATGCCTGGTCTAAAACTGTTTTAAAGCATTATGTTTGGAAAAAATAATTCTCAATCTGTTGCTTCAAATGTTCTAGCCTGAATAAGGTTGGTGCATTATAAACTTAATCTGTAGTTAAAATCAGATAGTTACATATCTTTAAGTGAAAGGAACAAGTTATAAACTAATCCAATCTAATCCCCACTTTTGGCAAAAATATTTGCACACATGCAATGAAAATGTCCAGAAGTCCTGCACCAAGGTTTATGAACTGAGGCACTCCTGGCATTTTGGGCTGGAAAACTCTTTGTTATGGCAGGATATTTAGCAGTATTTATTCCTGGCCTTGCCCCAAAGTTTGGGGACAAAACTTCCTCCAGTTGAGAATCATTTCTCTATTCAAATGTTTATGGTGGTTAAATCTGGGTGAGAGTATTACGGGTAATTTTTCTTTCTTCCCCCATTTATTTCTAGTTATTCTACAATGAATATGTGTACATATATCTTAATATATGTCTTCTATAATAAAAATAAAAGCTATTATTAAAATACCCATAACCACAGCACTATTTATTTAAAAAATTATGGGTACATGCTTTTGAGCAAAATCTTTGAAAAATATCTGTAGATAGAAGGTTTATGGAAGATATAATGTAGGGAATTAAAAAGGAAATAACGTTCTTCTAAGATAATTTAGCAAAAATTAATCTGCAAGATGTGGGGGTGGTAATGTGTGGGCCAGAAATAACTTGATTAATGACCCAGGGGTACCCATCCATGACAACCAATCCTCTGTTTAATGTTCTCATTAGATTTACCAAGCTGGCAGTCTTGTGTTCTGGGCTGTACAGTTTTTCTCTGCACTGAGTTCCTTCCAGTTGGGCTCAGCATAGGGGCAGAGGGCACCAGATCTTTCCCACGTTATGGGCTCCAGTGACAAGTTCACTTCCCTCACTTCCTTCTTGAGAGGAAGACATGGCGCTACGTTTCACTCACTTTGTAGCGGTGGTATTTTCGTTCATCAGTTGTTTAGGATTGATGGGGTATGGAAATGGAGCTGCTAATAGATGTTTTTTATTTCTATTAGATAAGGAAAACTTAACTAATGTGCAAGTGGCATATAAAATCATGGGAATAACCAGGGATAGGATGAACAGTATAGTTTTCCCTTGGTATTCGTTGGGGATTGGTTCCAGGAACCCTGAGGATACCAAAAATCCACAGATGCTCAACTCCATGGTATAAAATGGTGTAGATAACCCACACAGATTCTCCCGTATACTTTCCATCATCTCTAGATTGCTTGTAATGCCCAACAGGCCTAGACATCACTTCATTTAAGTGCATTCAACGTAGCACTCAGTGTGATGCAAATTCAATGTTCACTTTTTGGAACTTTGTGGATTTCCTTTTTAATGAATATTTGATTTGCTATTGGTTGAATCCATGGATGCTGAACCCATAGATACAGAGGGCCAACTGTACTTGTCGGACTCTGAAACTTCAACTTCTCAGCTCCGCCTGAACCTCAGGCATAGAGATGGAATCTGAAGCAGACCAGAGGGTGGCTTCTTGGAGATGGTGAGGCCTGGCCACAGAAGGAACAGGATGCATGACAGCTGCCTCCCACACAGATATACCGCATCTAAGAAGATGTCACCACCCCCATGAGAAATATCTACTGTATGCTCATGTTTGAATGTGTGTGTATATCTATATAGATTCAATATATACATATTTTACAAAGAACTGAAGCAGCAAAATTAGAGAATGCTCAATATTTCTGACATGCTTGGAATAACAAGAGATGTAAAAGCAACTCAGAATTACATTCCCCTTTTACAAAGCCAGATAATGTGGCTGAACTACTGAAGGCTTTCAATCTGAGGGCACAAAGTAGGAAACAAATTACTATTTACTCTCCGGTAAGAAAAACAGAGTGAGACAAGGTGTGCCTTTGAATCACTATAGTTGTATGTCTAAATGGCGTTTCTTTCTGGCAGTTAGTAATGGGACCTGGCAGTTAATGATGATGATGGCAAACACTTAGGGAGCACTCACTATGTGCCCAGCACAGGTCTAAATACCTTCTATAGTCCAACTCTCTTCATCCTCAAAACAACCCTAAGGCAGCTCTTATTTCTATTGCACAGATGAGGACACCGAAGGACATATTAGGTGCTTAGAAAATATTTTGTGAATGGAATTAATAAGCAGAACTATCATCAATCACTTTATTTTTCTTTTGCTCTTAATAACAATTCATTCTTTCTCACTCTTGAACTACTTTTACAGTTAGTGTAATACATCTGTTCTTCAAAACCAGCAGAATCGTTTCTATAAAGATTGAGAATAACAGAACACTCTGATTAATATAATTACTCTCTAAATTAAACCATTAGATCTGAAACTGTTTGCATTTGTGGGCAATCACAAAAGGTCATGACCCCAGAATCCATCTCTCCTACCAGGGTTGTCTGCCTGTACCAAAATATCAATAAGGAAATATGGGTGATATCTGTTTTCTTGAAAGAGCATCAGTGGATTATGAGTTCATGATTAAAACAAATATATATTAAGGCAAACCATATGAAGTTACTGCTTGTCAGATTAAAAATAGCCAAATATCAACAATTATATAGGGGTCAACTTAATAGATTTTGTCCCATTTCAAAGCAGTGTGACTGAAGAATTTAATTTTCTTAACAAGTGGTAAAGGAGATGGGAACAGTTACTGGAATTGAGCTAGAAAGCTATTGTTTTATGGCATAGTTTAGTTCCCACAGTAAATTTTCTCAAATTTTAATAAACTCTCCCTTACATAGTCATTTAACTTATTTCTCTCGCATGTCCTATATTTACTTATGGGTTTTAATATTATAAGAATAGAGGATATTCATTCATAGATATTCCAAAGAGTCTTTGAACCACTGCCTATTCTAATGTTTAATATTACAATAGTAACACAGTGCTTTACAATAAGCCCCTACTAAATTATTGAGAGGACACTTTTCTGACTACAAAGAATACTCATTTATGTTTATACTCCAGAACTACTCATAAAGTATTAAAGATGGCCTCTTAAAGTAGCCAAGAGTGTGTGATATCATGAAGGTCTGTGCCTGATGTATTCACTCAAAATATGAATCATGATGATTAAATAGTTGAGGTTTGCAGATGTGACCAACTTACCACCAACCTGGTATATGTGCATGTTTTAAGTATCTCCTCCTGCTTGCAATAAACCCAATCTGATAAAGTGGTATTTATAAAATGAATGATCTTTGGGAAATATTTTTTACAGTGCTATGTACACATGGGAAGTACCCAGAAAATAACTGTACAAGTGTGCTTGTTCAAAAATAATGAACAAAGAGGCCAGAGTATACCCACCTGAATACATTCTGCACCCAGTCTGGCAAACATTTATTGACTGCTTTCTCTGCATAGAACAACCGGCCAGCCCCTGCACTCTAGGCACCCACCACCATCGTTAAGAGACCTGTGTGCATGAACCAATCAGACACGTGCTATGAGAATAGAGAAAAGAAATAAGCAATTCTCACAGACACTGACAAACTGGAAAAAACTTCTTTTATCCCAGGTACTTTATGGCTGGGATCAAAGGGGTGAATCACTTGTCTGCACAGTAGGGGTCTGGCAAAAGGAAGTGTTGGCATCAGTTTTCCATCTGCACATATAACCCCCATTCCTCCATGAATTGCATGAGATAGGTTTCATTTTCTCCTGGTGGCTTGTCTGGAGCCGGCTCCTCATAGAGCCTAGACAGAAGACCCTCCTCCCCGAATCCATCCCCCTCGGAAGGCTCGCAGCCCTCTGAGTCCTGGTCGAAGCTGGACAGCGAAGGAATACACAGCCTGCCAGTTTGGGGGTCCCAGTCGACCAGGGTCGTCGATGGCTCTTCCTCTGGCCCCCGCTCTGAGTCTGTGTGCTCCCGCGTCAGGGGGTCTAAGTCTCGGAGCTGAGGGGTGTATGAGTACTGTAATGTTTGCCGGCCCAAGATTGCCAACGCTGCCTGTGACTCCAATAATGTTCCTTGTGTGGACACCTCCTCCTGCAACCTGAGCTCCTGCTCTTCAGGCCCTGCACAAATGTCAGTGGTTCTGACATCATATTCATATTCAATGACTGTTTTATCTGGGGGTATTGTTCTGCTGAGGGACTCTTGCTGGGTGAAGGAAGTACCTTCTGCGTCTTCTTCAGAATCACAAAAAATTTCCATCAAATGCGAAGCATACCCTAAATGTTTCACCTCCTCTTCCTCCTGAGGGGGCTTCAGGTTCCCGCTAGGCTGAGGATCATTAAGGCTGGATACATCACTGCTTTTTCCCAGTAAACTCATATCCTGATGAGAAATTTTAGAATCATCCGAGATATTGAGGGTGATAAAGTTAATCACGATTTTTTCAGCAGGCACAAAGAATCTTTTGTCAAATTCATTTCCATAAATCAAAATCTATAAAGAGAAAAGAGAATGGTTTTCACCTTTTCGCTTTAGAGAGACATTAGAAACAGCTGTTAGGTAGAATATCTTGTCACCAGATAGTTTTAAAGACCTACTCTTACCAACTCATGTAAATGAAAGTTATGCTTGCAATATACAGAAAACCTCACTTACTGGGAGGCAAGAGACCCAAGACACACAGAAGATACATGGAAGTGAGAAGTGGTTCACTGGGTGGGTATTTCTCCAGTCCAGGGCTGGGGCTGGGGCGTTGGTGCCCCCTCTTGTAACCGGCAGGGGAGTTCTTCATTTCTTGACCTTTTTTACATTCTGTAAAGTCAGAATCTTAGCCACATGAAGAGTAGCAAAGACTGAATGTGGCAGAGTTTGTGACATTGTTTTATTTATAGTTTGCTATGTACTTGTTAATAAGCTGTGGTTACCTGGGCTACCTGCCCTGTTTTTGGATATATTTGAAATGCGGACAGGCATGAGAACTGGATGTAGAAAGGGAGGGAAATATATGAGCAGGGATGGTTTCTACCCCTTATACCATTCTTATCATGCTATAATAGGGCCAAAAAAGGAAACTCATCTGCCAGTTTATGGTAGACAGAGAAACTCTAAATCATGTCAGGGAAGCTCAGACGAGATTAAATTATTGCTGTGGGTACCGTGAAAGACACCTGTTTTCTAAGAGAGCACGAGTTACAATCCTCATTGTCACTCTACCATGTGATTTCATTTAACTTTACAAAACAGAACCTCCAGCCTCATTCTTTTACAACATTTTAAGTTTCTAAAAAATCACAGGTGGTCAATTCTCCTGTTAATGTTCCTTCCAGAAAAGGTCTCCCAATGCCATTAGGAAGCCAACTCTGAAACCTGAACGCAGGTAGAATCATAGAAAAACTTACACATGGAACTAACAGGAACCAAGGTATGTTATCATGTACACAGGAACACATCTTTTAATAGTTCCCAAGAAAATGGTTTTGATTGTTAAAAATATGCTCAGCCCTTCAGAACCCTTCAGCACATGGTCCCACCTCCGTGGGTTTAATTCTTTCTTCTTTCTTGCTTCTTCTTACTGTGAAGGATTAAGTCCTGGCCATGTTCTTCCTAAGTGTGTTTCCATTCCATGTCTTTCTTTCTAACCTGATATCCCACTCTGGCCTGTTAGACTTGAATCTTCTCTCCCCTGGACGAAGCTACAGTTCCCTAGGTGCTTTTCTTGTTTCTAGTCTTACTCGGCTCCAAGTTGTCCTGGAACTAATATCTGGTTGGATCTAAACCTTGATACTGACTATGATGCTCCTAACCTAAAACCCTATGGAGATTTCTCTTTGCCGGTAGAATGAGGCTGAGCTCCTTAGAACAGCGCCTCAGTTCTCCTCTTACTTGGACCCACCACCCACTCCCCAGTCTCCTCTTCTTCTCTAGCTCCTCATCTGGAGCCTCCTGGTTTACGAATGTCATGCAGTTTCCACACATCCACCTTGCTGTTTCTCCTGCCTGCACTATGGATCCTAACTCCTACTCACCTCTCATAGCCAAGCCCTGGCATGAGAGCTGAGCTCCTGTGTAGGGTTTCAGGGCTCTCCTTGTACCCCTCGAGTTCCCAGTGCCTGCTCTCATCTTAGCCTTCACGTATTATTTTGAAATTCTAGTCCCCAACTAGGCTTGAACTTCTAGAAGGGCAGGGCAGGGATCATGACTGAACTTATCTGTGGGACCTTGTAAAATTTGGTCATTAAATAGAAAATCTTTTCAAAGCTAAGGAAAAAGATTCTGTCAGTGAGCTAATCCAGAAAGCAGTTTTTTTTTTTTTTTTTTGAGACAGTCTCACTGTCACTCAGGCTGGAGTGCAGTGGCGCACTCTTGCCTCACCGCAATCTTGGCCTCCCAGGTTCAAGTGACTCGCCTGTCTCAGCCTCCTGAGTAGCTGGGATTATAGTCATGCATCACCACACCTAGCTAATTTTTGCATTTTTAGTAGAGATGGGGTTTCATGCTGTTGACCAGGCTGGTCTTGAACTCCTGACCTCAAGTGATCCAACTGCCTCAGCTTCCCATAGTGCTGGGATTACAGGCATGAGCCACCATGCCCAGCCCAGAAAGTGTTTTTTAATTCACCAGCTATTTAACTTTAATTTCACTCTGCCCTTAAAGGGAACTGAATCTGCTCTAGAACCTCCTCTTCTGTCCTCCTGGAGGTGTACTATTATAATAAAGATCCCTGCCACCCTAAGCACTCACCAAATTTGCTGGGTGTTTCTCTTTGCCAACGTGGATATATCGGTAGATGGAATAGCCCATCACAGAAAAAAGAAACACAGTAACGGATACGGGCAGAACATACCAGAAGATGATTTTAGCTTTGAACTCTGATGATTGATCTGTTAAAAAAAAAAAAAAAAAGGTGGGAAGTGGGGGGAAGGGATTAGATAGTTGTGATTTGATGTGATGGGAAAAACTGACATCATTAAGCGGCTTCTGGGCAGATCACTTGCATTTGGGAACTCAGTTTTCTCATCTCTACGTTGAGAAGCTTAAGCTAAATGTTATAAGCGGTCTCAGAATTCTTACTCTCCCTGACAAGAGACAGTCTGAAGGAATCATCTGAACATACCTCAAATGTTTAAGAATACATCAATCATCCAAGTCAGCACATATTCCACCATCATATATCTGGCTATGAGATTCATGCGGGTTTCTATATTTGAAAGTAAGTGTATTTGATATTCAAGTAACTCACAGAACTTCAAACAAACAACAAAACCCTCGAGTGAAGATCCCACTGAATTGCTCCACTTTTCCATGCCACATGTTTGACTCAATCTTTCTGCATGTTCACTGAAGGACATGAATGCATGGCACCACCTTTTATGTGAGTAGCAGAACCGTTCTTGCACTGCTTGACTGGACTTTCTGGGTAGGGCTGGAGCCTGGGGATGTGTGTAGTAGGGAGGTGGCTGGACAGGGTACAGTGCGAATGGCAGTTAACTCCCTTCCTGGGCCTGCTGTGCTGTAGGCTCATGATGAGTATAAGTCTGCAGAGGAATGAAAATAATATAGCTGATGACTAGAGCTCATTGTGACTAACTCATACTTGTTAAGCCACTGTAGTATACTTGGAAGTTGTGATGGTATATTTTACATGTCTAGTTGGCTAGGCCACAGTATTTGGCAAAACATTATTCTAGAGCTTTCTGTGAAGGTTTATTTTTTTACTTTTTTTTTTATTTTTGGGAGACTAACATTTCAATCAGTAGGTTTTTGAGTAAAGCAGATTACCATCTATAATGTGGGTGGGCCTCATCCAATCAACTGAAGACTTTAATAAAAAATATCTTGACGACCCTAAGGAACAGGGAATTCTGCCAGCAGACTACCTTTGGGTGCGAACTGCAAACATCAACTCTTCCGTGGGTCTCCAGCCTGCCTATGCTACAAATTCGGACTTGCCAGACTCCACAATCCTATGAGTCAACGCCTTAAAATAAATCAATATTTCTAAACAAATAAATATATCGATATATGCATCTATATGTATTCTATTGGTTCTGTTTCTCTGGAGAATCCTGACTGATACAGCTGTAGGAAAAAGAGCAGCTTCGGCACAAATGACAAAAGTCCGAGTGTGCTCCTTACACACTAACAAAACCAGCAGGAGTGTGACCAGAGCATTCTAATCCAGGAGAATATTGGATGCTCTTGATGCTTGGGCCCAAGAGAAAGCAGCAAAGTCACTATCTGGTTAACTATCCAGTTGAAAGCCTGGAAACAAATGTATCATGGCTGATGAGGGTGGTCAACAAGAGCCAGTGGGAGAAGTCCCGCATGTGGGCCTGTTACTCTGCATAATTCCCAAGGAGCACATTCACCACCAGCTTCCGCACAGAGACGTGCCAGTGCTGCAGTGCGGATGCTGCGGGTGTCAGAACTCCACCTGCCCTGCTTGTAGCCTATAACTCAGTCCAACCCTCTTAATACAATCCCTGGTCCCTGGATTGAGTCTGTCCTAATTGAAAAGAGTCATAACAATGACTGACAGCATTTAGTATACACTAATCCATGTTTACTACAACAAACCTAATAAACTGTATCTGTATTTTAGGGATGGGGGACTAGAGAGCAGAAATATGTTTTAAAGAATAGTTCCAATAGAGGTAATACTGATTATTCAGAAAGCAGGTCCTCACACCAGTGTGTTCGAAAGATATCTCTGGTGATCTAACAGCTGGGATAGCAGGGGTTCAGAACCAGAAATAGAGCCTAGTTACTCTGTTAATTTTTCTTTCTTTTTTTTGAGACAGGGTTTCACTCTGTTGCCCAGGCTGTAGTGCAGTGGCACAATCACGGCTCACTGTAGCCTCCACCTCCCCAAGTGATCCTCTCATCTCAGCTTTCCAAGTAGCTTGGACTAAAGGTGTGTGCCAACATGCCTGGCTAATTTTTGTATTTTTAGTAGAGATGGGGGTTTCACCATGTTGCCCAGACTAGTCTCGAACTCCTGGGCTCAAGTAATCCTCCTGCCTTGGCCTCCCAAAGTGCTGGTATTATAGGTGTGAACCACTGCACGTGGCCACTTTTTTCATATTAGTGAGAAAGTGAGCTTCATCTGCTTACTGAGAAGTTTTGAATTCAATCTGCATTTCGTTGCTTTTGCTCCAATTGTGTTAATGATTTCCACTGGAAATTCATTCCCAGCAGCTGGGACTGATCAAGGTGTTAGTAAAGAGAGCACTTCTCCCAAATACAAATATGATTTCTTCAATATGCTTTGTTTTGCTTGGCATTTTAGTTTCATATATGGCAGAGACTCCTTCATTGTAAAAGAAAAGCTATGATAAGCTATGATAAAGACAGAGAGTCAAGGGTAAAGCCTTGCACTTTTCGTATGTACTCACAAAGTTCCCTTTCTTTACTTTGGGACAGTTTCATCTTGAAAGGTGGGAGGAGTGAGGGAAGAGGAAAGCAGGGGTTATGGATTCCTATTCATGGCTGGTGATACAGCCAAGGTGTGGGGTGGAGGTCGCGGGCTTCTGTCTCTAGCCCAGCTGTTTGGAAAAGAAGTGGAGGAATAATGGATGACGAGTCCTTCAATGCAGGCAAACTTTAGGATTTATTTTCTTTGAATTTTCAAGTTTTGAGTTCAAGTTCCTCTCACTCTGAAGGCGGAAAAATTAAACGAATGCCAAGCTCACAACTCTATGTCTCCGCATAGGAATGGGTATCTCTAATCACGGTTTCCTGGCAGCCCAGTGTAGAAAATGTGAGGAGGAGATAAATAAAAGGAAACAGAGAGAAGCAACTGTAAGGATAAGGAAGTGATCACTGATTTGCAGATCCCAGACCCTCACTCAGACAATTAGTGGCACTTGAACACAACTGGAAGCACCTATAATTAGTATTCCCCAGGGAAAGTAAAAAAATACATTCTCCTTTACAGTAGTTTCAGAATAACACTTTGTTTCTAGCAATAAAATTGTCTGATGTTCTTGAAGACCACAGAACTTCTATTGATCAGAGTGGTTATGATTTTATTTTTTATTTTTTGAGACAAGATCTCACTCTGTTGCCCAAGCTGGAGTGCAGTGGTGCACCCATGGCTCACTGCAGCCTCTCCTGGGCTCAGGTGATCCTCCCACCTCAGCCTCCTGAGTAGCTAGGACTACAGGCATGCACTACCATGCCTGGTTGACTTTATTTTTTGTAGAGATGAGATCTCACTATGTTGCCCAGGCTGGTCTTAAACTCCTGGGCTCAAGCCATCCTTCCTCCTTGGCCTCCTAAAGTGCTGAGATTTCAGGTGTGGGCCACCATGCCCAGCCTGATTATGATTTTAAAGAAGAAACAAGGCATGTGTAAAAGTTCCTCATTGTTATTTCACAAGGCAGGTGGGCGAGGGACCATGGGAAGGTTGCTGGCAGTGGACACGGGACCTGTTTGAGTTCTCCGAGGGGGTGAGAACACTTCTGAACATTGGCCAAGCTCAGGGGCAGAGCCTCAGGCTGCTCCACGCATTTCTGGTGGTAGTTGTTTCTGCCTTTGCCTCAACCTGTTTCTGTTAGACACGGATATTTCAAAACTTTGTCTAAACCATCATACCGACTTTAGTTTTAGCAGATCTCCTTCCTAGACCAGCAAAGATTTTTAAAAGCTTACCTTTCAAAGTCCTGGCACACTGCTTCTCAGAAGGCTGAGCACGGCGAGGGGGCCCTGGGACGAAGGACTCAACGTGGACACAGTAAAGAGTGTTTGGCTCCAGCCAGGTGAGCACTAGCGTGTGGTTGGTCACACACTGGGACCACTAGGATAGGGAATTGCAAACACTGTTTAGAGCCAGACATTTCTGGGACCACCCCAGACAAATAACTCTAGAAGGAAATAAAAGACCAAGCCACCATTTAATCCTTTACTATCAGTATAAGCTGTTTTTTTTTTTTTTTTCAGCAACAGTTTCAATATACTCTTTTCCTTTAGCGCAGCAGAGCATGGTCAGGAACTGGACCAATGCTGGGAAGGATTCTAAACAACACACGGATAGCATTCTTATTCATTGTCCTGGATCCTGCTCACATTATTTTTTCTTCTTGGAGAAAGACTGCGCAAGTGAAAGCTCTCCATCAAAGTCAAGTGTACATTCTCTCTACACTCCAATAACAACACCATATCCTGTTAACAGAATTTCTGTAAAGAAGATCTGAAGTTGGTTCTGTAAAATTTCTGTATAAAGGTTTCAACTGTATTTTGTGCAGCCTATCTTTTGAATATCATGACTTCCCACATTCACACACAGAGAACCACGGCATCAGGGTTGTTTGTTCCCACATTAGCTACAGAGTGGTTCATGAACATATGCCCCATTCCATTTCAGGCTTACCGTTCTATTTGATTTAGTATTCGACACAGACACATTATACTTCAGATTGGAGTATATTTGTTGCATGGAAACAGGAAGGTCTTCTGGATTTCTCTTCCACTTCTCTGGAGGTGTTAGAACAACAGAAATGGACTTCTCATCTGTAGTCAGTGCCACCTCTGGTGGGCCAATTTGTGCTTAAAGTGGGAAGAAAGAGGGTATTATGTTCAGATGAAAAATTACCTTAGATAAAGCTACGATATAATCCTACTTGGATCAAGGCCCTAAAATACTTTTTTTTTTTTGAGATGGAGTCCTTTCCCTATCACTCAGGCTGGAGTGCAATGGTGCGATCTTGGCTCACTGCAACCTCCGCCTCCTGCGTTCAAGTGATGCTTCTGCCTCAGTCTCCCAAGTAGCTGGGATTACAGGTGCCCACCACCAGGCCCAGCTAATTTTTATATTTTTAGTAGAGACGGGGTTTCATCATGTTGGCCAGGCTGGTCTCGAACTCCTGATCTTGTGATCTGTCCACCTTGGCCTCCCGAAGTGTTGGGATTACAGGTGTGAGCCACCATGCTCAGCCTTAAAAGAAACCTTCTTACAGGAGATGCCTCAAAACGTACAAAGGTGGGCCTGAGTTATGCCAAATCTTGAAACCATTTCACAAGCCTGATCCAATGTTAGAACAGCAAATTAAAGTGTTCTATTTCCTTAATCACATGCATAAATAGTAGATGGTTAATACAATCAAAACTCTTTGTAACATTTATGTGACTTGAAAAGTTGGTGATAAATGACAACATGATTTGATAAGTGGAAAATCAGAGATGTGATTAGAATGATCTAGAACAGAGACCAGGCGACTTTTATCCTAAAGGTCTGGACAATAAATATTTCAGGCATCGCAGGCCATATGATCTCTGTTGCACTACTCCATTCTTGTTGTAACGCAAAAGCAGTCTAAGGTAACTATGTAAACAAATGAGTGTGGGTTGTGTCCCAATACAACTTTATGAATAGACATCAATATTTCAATTTCCTTTACTTTTCCAATGTCACAAAATATTCCTTGGATTTTAGAAACTATTTAAAATGTAAATACCATTCTTAACTCTTCACCTGTAGAAAACAGAAAGGGGTTGCTGGATTTGTCCCAAGGGTAGTTTTCTGGCCTTTGATCCGGAAGGGCTCCCGCGCTAACAGAGCACTTGCAGAGCTCATTATGGCAGCCCTGAGTGGGTCCTTCATGACTGAGTCAGCCATAGGTCAGGGGATGGCAACATTATAAAAGTAAATACCAGGAAGAAGTTGCCTTAATTCTGAGTTACACTTGGAAATTACATCATCACACTACCAAGTTCATACAAGAAGAAACATAGTTGGATAATCAGGACAATCTTTAATCAATCTTGTGGAGACATTAATAGTCCATAAACCCACATTAAATAAAGTCGTTTTGTTCCTCAAACAAACTTCCACTAAGTAGCTTCCACTAAGTAGTAAGACAAAGTCAAAATGTAATATCATTGTCATTTAGTATCAATTTTGGATCTGGGAGAGATCTTAGAGACCACTTGGCTAAACCTTTCACTCTAAAGATGAGACTCAGGCTGGCTGCAGTGGCCCATGCCTGTAACCCTAACATGGTTAGTGAGAAGCTGAGGTGGGAAGATAGCATGAGCCCAGGAGTTTGAGACCAGCCTGGCAACATAATGAGGCCCTGTCTCTACAGTCAGTCAATCAATCAATCAATCAACCAACCAACCAATAAAGGTGAGACTCAGAGCCAGCAAGGTTAAGGACTTTGTACTGCTCACTCAACCCACTGGTCCAGAATAGCGTCAAGCAGAGCACCTTCCTCTGGGCAGGGCTGTCTGTGAGGCTGAGACTGTTAAACCTGATATTAATACATGTTTAACTGACCATTGCAATAATGGCATTACTTACTTTCTAAAAAAGGATAGAACCGTCCACTTTCAGCCCATTTGGAACAGTTTGTTCCCCAAATGGCCTTAACTTTGGCATAATACTGGTGTTCGTAGTCAGAAGTTTCAGCAGAAAGATCACAGCAGGTTCTATTGATATTTCTGCATTCTGATTTATTCAGCCATTTCTTTTGCCCATATCTGCTAAGAAAGAAGCTGAATTAATAATGAAGTGCCCTCTATGCTTTACAATAAAAAATGTAGTCATTTTATAAAACTGAATGGAACTGACGACCTTCTCTTCAGAAAAACAAAGGTGCCTGTCATCGAGATAAAAAAGAATCCACTTTTGCTGTGGGCAATTTTTTTCATTAGCTGTCAGGAACATGAGTCAGAGTTTCTGTAATCACCTTTCTTTCTGTGAATTATAATGTGGATAGTATATTTTGAATGCATATATTTTATTGTTATTCTTTGGCTACAGTGAAATTTTTACATATTGTGTGATCAATTCTTCTAGTAATTATTTATGTAGGTTTTTAGTCTACTGTGTACACAAGGTCAGTTTGATGGATTGTTTGAAGAACAGTTCGTCATTTTTTTTCTTGGAAGAAAAATTACTTTGACGTTCTCAGCGCATATAAAAATCTAAGCATCAACGATTCTAGGGAAAATACACGAGGCTGGAGTGCATACAGAAATCTGCATTTTTGATAATTACAGTGAGGATGATAATATTGACTAGGTTGGTCATATTGATTTTTCTTTTCTTTATTAAAAACACAACCCCCATAGCAAATAGGGAGGTGGCAATAT
>NW_016826376.1:1462007-1477839 GCF_001698545.2 Rhinopithecus bieti
GAAATCTGCATTTTGATAATTACAGTGAGGATGATAATATTGACTAGGTTGGTCATATTGATTTTCTTTTCTTTATTAAAACACAACCCCCATAGCAAATAGGGAGGTGGCAATATTTTTAGCCCTTTTCAGGTGGGAGAGACTGAAGTGTAGAGTTCAGGTAACATGTGATAAGCCAGTGAAAGGGACAGGGGAGGCGTGGGAAAGGTGATGGGTTACACGTGGCAGCCTAGGGAGCAGCTGAGAGGACACTGCAGTGGTCCAGGGGAAGATGTAGGTCACTTGGACAAGGATGGGGGCAGTAGGATGAATAAGGACAGGACAAAAGCAAGAAATATTAGGAGACAGGACTTGGTGATAGAAAACATGTGGCAGATTAGGGAAATGAAGGTATTAAGGACGCCGTCTCTTTCTGTCTAGGGCAGATGGGTGGAATGGTGGTGATATTTACTACGATAAAGAGCACTGAGACAGAGCAGATTTGGGAAATGGATGGTGAGGCAGAGCAGAAGGGAAAGAAAACACGTTCACTTTTGATGCCTTGAGCCTGAGTATATAACAGATATCCCAGTGCAGATGCCCAGTGGGCAATGGGTCTCAGGAGAGACATGTGAGTGGGAGGTAGGGATTTTGGAGTCAATATCATCAAACTGCTCATTGAAGGCACAAGGATGAATGAATGATCCATGGAGATAAAACAAAGTCTAGGATAAAATTTCAGGAGTGTCAAGATTTAAAGGCTGGACAGAAAGAAGGCCTGGAAATAGCAACTAAAGAGGGATGAGAAAAAGACATATCATAAAGGTCAAGGGAAGAGTGTCTTGAGAAAGAGGATATGTCCATGTATTGCCAAAGCTTAAGGATATTTTCTCTTTTCAGAATATGGCAACAGATTTCTGAAAGTAGATGTTTCCCGTTTCCTAAGTACCATACCTACCAAAAGACATCAGAAATATAGCCAGATCTTACTGATCAACTTCTCCATCCAAGTGATCACTGTTACTTAGGGGCTTTCAATGTTTTTTTGACCATGATCCATGGGGGAAAAATAAATTTTACATTTTGATTCAGCTCACAAAATATAAAACTAACATATTAAAACAAAAATTGTGCAAGAAAATATTTAAACTTTACCACAGGCCTTGCATTCAGTTATTTTTTCATTCCACTCCATTCCACACCATTCCATTCCTTTCCATCAAAAATAATGTCCCTCAACATTCATTTCATGAATCATCAAAGAGTCTTGAGTTGTGGTTTGAAGACTATTGCCATTGCCTATGTGACCCCTCCCTCCTCCCTCCTCAAACTTCCTCACTCTGCCAAAGGCAAGGCAGCTTCCCATGACAATACTGATACAGGAGAAAAGGCTCTTTACAAGATTTTCAGCAAAATAAATGAATGATGACCAGAATTACGCAGCAAATATTCCAGTAACGACACTCACACATGGCAAACAGCCATGTGGGGCCCTCAGTGGTCTCTGATTTACAAGCTTTATCTAATCTAATTATCATAACAACCCTAGGGGGTAGGTACTCTTATTTTCATCCCGTTTTACAGATGAGGAAGCTGAGGCTCAGGAAGATTAAGGGATCCACTCAAATTCATATGACTAGTAAAAGGCACACCTGGGATTTGAACCATTAGTCCCTGATGCCGAAACTTTAGTGCTACATTCTATTTTTTGCATTAATTGTTTTGGTGGATAAAATTTAAACTTTTGTTAAATTTTCATCTTGGAAACAAACTTCACTCAAAAGTATAAACGTATAATCTGTAACCTTCCCAGCTAGGTTCATAGCTTGGCTATGAACTGGGGACCGTCTGACTCCAGAGCTGAGCTTGGAGCCCTCTGGCAGCGAAATATGCTGCCCTATATTCCTGTCCCTCTTTCACATGCACAGGCATGTAAGAACTCCAACATGGCAAGCTTCTTTTAAACACATATTTTAACAGTTGCACAATCTAAGTGATCTGCTCACACAGAGCAGTGATGACTATTTTTTAAAAATCCCTTTCTGAATCACATAAAACATAAAGGACAGAGTAAGCTCTTTGCTCCACCTAATGGATAAGGAGGCAAGGACATGTTCGTGAGTCTTTTCCCTTTGCAAAGCAGTTTCTTTCCTCTAACACTGGCTCCTGAGAAACTCCTTGGAAACGAGAATGAGGTTCTAGATTTGAGGTCACTGTGAGTCGCTGCTGAAGTCTTTCACTGGTTTTAGTGATATGAATTTTATTTTCAAAGACAAAACTGACTTTATTCTTTTCGAAAATATGGTAATGTTTTAAATTCAAACAATCAAACAATTCAGAAAGTATAATCATAAGAGAAACAAATCATCCTAAAACCCATTACTCTGGAACATTTGGTGTGCGTGATTCTGGATATCTCATTTTGCTTCTGTATAAACAGAAAGACGATATGATAGCAGAATAGATGGACAAAAATTAGATTATACCATACATATGGTTTTAATAAAAGTAGTCAATTCAATGTGCCTTGAACTTTGATAGAAAAAAGAAATTGACGTGAAATTAAAGGAACTGTAGAAGTGCAAATGTTTGTCACCACAAGAGATATTTGTTCCTAAAAGAGCTTTTAAATTAAGAAAATGGTTTGTGAAAAATATTGAGAGGTTAATTATTAAAATAATAAAATATTGTCATTTTAGATCACATTTAATGGCTTCTGGCTATGAAAATCAGTACACTTATAATCCCCCCACCTTTCCATCTTATATTATTGTTTAAATTCAGATTATTTCTAAGAAACTTCTATAATTACATTTCCATCACTATTTAGTCTTAGTTCTATATTTAGATAAATTCAATGCATGCTACCAGTCTTTTTTTGTCATCACTAAGTTCTTCTTTTGGGTTTGTCTTTATCTCTCTGTTAGCTGGAGGTCATCTTTAGTTAGTGCTCCACCTCATCCCCCAGGAAGGTCTCAGAAAAGTGATCTCCTGGGTTCCCACCTGCTTCCAAACACCAGTCTACTGAACTTAGTAAGAGTCTTAGGTCACACTTGTCTTTTCCTCAGAAAATGTATTCTATTGAGTGTTGCCAGATTGAAATTCTCCCTTTCTCCCAACTTGAGTTCCGCTTTTACTAAAATAGCCATGAATCATTTAATTATCTTAAAGTCCAATAACTTCACCAGGATGTGTCTTGCTATTGCTTTTACCAATTTTTTTCTAGACATACCACACATTTATGATACACAGTTCCAAACAGTCTTTATTACCTGTTCAACCATTACTATCACTTAGCTCTAACAGGTTTTTCATCTTGATACAGCATTTTTATATTCCAGCATTTTCCTAAGCTCTGCACACTTCCTAAAAAGACATGTTCTTCTTATTGTCTTCGAATCTCTTCTTTCACTGTTTTCTCTTCTTTGAGTTTTACCTTTACAGATCCTGTTGTTTATGCACTCTAACAAAATTATGGACTGTTATGTGTTTTAATTCTTCCTTACTTCCATAGCAAAGCTTTCTGGAAACTTGTATTCTTTTTTCCTCTTTCCCTCTTCCAGTAATTATGAATAGGTGCTATGCTAGTTCCTTTGGGATTATTACCGTTTGAATGGGGCCAGCTGTTTGTTGAACAGGCAAATAGACATAAGAATAGGGCTCAGATAATGAGCTTTTGCTCTCCATAATTTTTGTTTGTTTGTTTGAGACAAGACCTGGCTTTATTGCCCAGGCTGGAGAGCAGTGGCATGATCTCAGCTCACTGGAACCTCCATCTCCCAGCTCAAGCCATCCTGCCACCCCAGCCTCCCAAGTAGATGGGACTACAAGCACGCACCATCACGACTGGCTGGTTTTTGTATTTTTTGTAGAGACAGGGTTTTGTCATGTTTCCCAGGTTGGTTTCGAACTTGTGAGCTCATGGGATCCACCATTTTCGGCCTCCTAAGGTGCTGGGGTCACAGGCGAGAACCACTGCATCCAGCCAATTGCTCTCCATAATTGTAAACTTCTGTTTCCATCAAACACCCTCTCACCGAATCTATTATTCTCTTTGCTCCCTGGGAAATCTGCCTGCCGTCAGGTTTTGGGCTGCAGGAGGCTGACGTTGTAGCCTTCCTGGGCTGCCTCCCAGCCAGTGCTACCTCCCTTTCCTCCTGCCTCCGGCTCACTCCCAGCTTCTCCCTGGGCTGTGACAGGGCCTCCACAATGGACATGTCCTGTGTGCCTAATTTCTATTTTAGCTCCTCCATCTGTGACATTCTGTGGCACCCAACTGGGGCTCCACGGGGACATTTCCTTAATTTCTGGTGGTGGCGATCCTTAGATTTCCATGCTCTCAGATTGTTAGGTGGGCCTCTTGGTACTGTGACACTTATTTTGTGAAATCATTTCCTGTGATTGGAGATGGGAAGGTACAGGTTTGCTTTCAGTTTCCGTAGCTGTTTTTCTTCGGATTCCACAGGATTTGGCTTGGATGGTTCTTAGTTTGTGGTTAGGGTTGTGGCCATTTCCTTTGTTTCTCTGAAGATGGACATTGACTACCTGTTTTGCATACTTTCCTGCTTGCAATGAGTTTTGAGGGCCAGATGAAATGCCTATTCACTGCTATCTTTAAGTGCAACAGCTGATTGCACAAAATGTGCATGTAGTTTCAAGGAGTCTAAGGATGCCTGTAATTCCAAACAGCTTAGAAAATTCAGAGATGATGGATTGCCTTGTTTGCTCAGCCACCTAATAATGTTTTGACCAACTTCTTTTCTGTCTAAATAACCTCGCCTTGCCTGAGACTCCCAATGCCTCTGTCTCCACGAAGAAACTGTTTTCTAATTTAATCTTACAAAACATCAAGAAAACTTAACCTGAAATATCTAAAACTTTTCTCTTTTTCAAACACATTTAATACCGCAGAGAGTTTATCTTTGCACAATTCACAGGAGTCGGAGTCTTGTGTTTGTAAGCTAGCCAAAAGGAAAAGAAGAAACTTACATGAAATACTGCACAGTGTAAGTAACTTTAACTCCTTGAAGACACTCTGGTGGATTCCATTGTAGGACATTCTTCATGTTGATGGATAAGAAGGTAATGTTTGCAGGTTTAGGCAAACCACCAGAGACACAGGGAACTGAAAAAGGAGCAGAAAGGAATTGAAGTCTTAGTGGCAGAAAAGGAAAACATGATTCCTGTAGTAGCTAGTCTCCAGAGATGGCCCCCAATATGGCCTTCCAGTATGCATGCCCTGTGTAACATCTCTCAAATGCAAAAGAGAATGTGACAGAGGTGGCTCTGGGACTAAGCCAGGACTTTTGCTTTTCAAAAAAATTCCCGAGTTGCTATGTAAAATAACAGCTAACTTGCTGAGAGATTGCACGAAGACAGGCTCAGTTGTCCTGGTGTCCCAGCTGAGCCCAGCCTTCCAATTAAGAGGCCACAATGAAGTCACTGTGGTCATTCTAGCCCCTTCTGTCACAGACTGAAGCTGCATGAGAGATCTCGCATGAGACCAGCAGAAGAATCATCTGGCAGAGCCCCAGTTAATCCCCAGAATTTTGAGAAATAATAAAATGATTGTTTTAAACCACTAAGTTTTGGGGATAGTTTGTTACGCACTGCAGAGAACTAAAACAATCTCTTTATTAAATTTTTTTTTTTTTTTTTTTTGGAGACGGAGTCTAGCTCTGTCGCCCAGGCTGGAGTGCAGTTGCAGTGGCCGGATCTCAGCTCACTGCAAGCTCCGCCTCCTGGGTTTATGCCATTCTCCTGCCTCAGCCTCCCGAGTAGCTGGGACTACAGGCGCCCACCACCTCGCCCGGCTAGTTTTTTGTATTTTTTTTTAGTAGAGACGGGGTTTCACCGTGTTAGCCAGGATGGTCTCGATCTCCTGACCTCGTGATCCGCCCGTCTCGGCCTCCCAAAGTGCTGGGATTACAGGCTTGAGCCACCGCGCCCGGCCAATTAAATGTTAAAATAAAATTTAGAGTAGGTGACCCTGAGAGGCCAGAGTTTCAAAGTTTATAATTGGGACTGCCTTTACTAAAGAATATAGTAAAGCAATAATTAGAAAAGGAACCAATGAAATAAGACAATTTATTTAAATAAACACTGATATGTTCACATAGGTGCACTCTAAGAAAAACTGTATCCTAAAGGATTAATTTATAGAAATCCTTGTGGAGAAATGGTAAAGAATTGAGAAACTACTAAAAACTTGGAAAAGGAAAGGAGAGGCTACTTTCTTGTAAAATAAAGCAAAGATAATCCTTGAATTAAAGTAAATGAAAAAATTCAGTGGTAATATGTAGGATTCAAAATATTAATTCAAAATATTGGAAAGATCACAAAGCACAGAGTGATAACCAATCAGGTTTTATGAAGAACTAATCCTGTCACAAATATGCATATTCTAGTCAATCAATGAACTTGAAAAATACAAAATATTAACACTGCAAATCAAACTTAGGAAATAAAATTTAGTTCAGTCACTGATGGCAGGTCCAATCTTGGCTAAGTATCATAATTCTTGAGTAAAGTAGCTGGGACTAACGTCAGAGAAAAGAATTATGTGTGAGGTAATCCTTGGTTAAGATTAGTTCTACACAATGTACTGTTATTTTGCAAGCCAAATGAAAAGAAAAATTATTTACTTTAGAATTAAACTTTGTAGTATCACCCTGATTCTAAGCAAAATTAGCTCTTTAGTGTAAAGATGGCTGAGTGTAGGTATGCTTGTGCTATAATTGTAATGACTCCTACTTTTAACCTTGCTCATAAAAAAAATTTTAGTTTTATTTTAAGAAAAAAGTTACTCACAGAGAAGCACAATCAATTGACCACTGCCGTGTGTGTGTGTGTGTGTGTGTGTGTGTGTGGTAGGGGTAGGGGAATCTCAAAAGGACATAGCCTAACATCTTCTTGTAATTCTTTGGAACCATTGCGTAGCAAGTGGTGTTGGTATTTTCTGGAGATTACATACAGTGAATATTTATCAATGATTTAATACTGCTTTATGGTACTACTAGGTTTACCAGGTTCTCAATTTTAATCAGATTTTTGAAGACAAAACAGAACATGGGGAGGCAGCACACTGAGTATAATACTTCTCAGCTCTTCAAAAATGCAGAACCCATTTAACATAAAATTTCCAAGGATCTTTCCAGATCTAAAATGCTGTGGCCTGCATTTTTAGATGGCCCTAACACATGAAGAGTGGTTACGACCTCTTTATACAAAATAAAATAGACTGTGCATTATCATATCAGTGGTGAAAGACATTGTCAAAACATGGCTTTATAGAGCTGACAAGGAAATAGAATATTTTGGTTTGTGGCAACATGAGTTTGGAGATAGAACACGGAAGTTGTCTTAGATAGTATAGTCCAGGCATATCGTCTCAAGTTTCAATCTATACAAATCTTTATCTTCTACAACACTGTATTCTATTTGTCTTTTTTTTTTTTGAGACAGTCTCACTCTGTCGCCCATGCTGGAGTGCAGTGGCATGATCTCAGCTCACTGCAACCTCCACTTCCCAGGTTCAAATTATTCTCTTGCCTCAGCCTCCCAAGTAGTTGGGATTACAGGCACCCATCCCCATGCCTGGCTGATTTTTTCTTGTATTTATAGTAGAGTCGGGGTTTTGCCATGTTGGCCAGGCTGGTCTCCAGCTCCTGACCTCAGGTGATCCTGCCATCTCGGCCTCCCAAAGTGCTGGGATTACAGATGCGAGCCACTGCACCTGGCCCTATTTGTTTTTTAATGTGAGTGAACAAATGATAGAACTCTCAAGATGCCTAAAACATACCCCAAAAATTTTGAGAAATAACTTGGAGTAAAAGGAATAGGCAATTTTATTTTAATTTAGTTTTTTTGGTTGCTGTCATAAGGAAACAAAACAATTTTTCTCTTCTGAAATAAACTATACTCTGGAATGTGCTGTCAATAATTAATGTTCATTGATTCAGTAGACATTTTGATTAATGCTTTGTAATTGTCTAAAAGGTCCTTCACAAATGCTATGCCAATTGCTGAAATGTTAGCAAACTCTGGTAATGATATTAAACCAACAGAATCAATAATGTGACAATAATAACATTAAAAAAATAATGTTCTTATGCCATTCTATTCTTTGAGAATATATTTCATTATAAATGCTGTGAACTATGTATGCCTCCTCTGCATGTCTACATTATGGGTAAATCACATCTATCACCATGACTGTGGTAGCTGGCCTCCAATAATCCCTTCCTCCTGGCATTCACAGGCTGTATTGTTCTCTCTCACATTGTGCCTGGGTTGGTCTGTGTGTCCAATAAAATATGACAAAAGCCAGGACAAAAGACACTTCTGAGATTAGGTGATAAAAGACACTGTAGCTTCTATCTTGTTTCCTTTGCCTTGGATCGTTTACATGGGCAACACCAGCTGCCTTGTTGTGAGTGGCCCCGTGGAGGCCCATGTGGCAAAGTAACTAAGGCTTCCCAAAGCTGCTGAAGAACTGAGTGAAGCCTCCTGCCAAGAGGAACCTTAGTGATCTTAGCAGTGGATCCTCTGACCCCAGTCCAGCCTTCAGATGCCTGCAGCCCCAGCTTGCCTCTTGACTACACTCTTGTGAAAGACCTTCAGCCAGAACCACTTGGCTAAGCCATTACTGGAATCCTGACCCTCAAAAAATATGTGAGATAATATTTGTTGTTTAAAGCTATTAAGTGTAAGGTAATTTGTTACCTAACAGTAGAGAATGAATACAACAACGATTCTAAAAGTGAAAGCATCTAAGACAGACAAATCACTAAAACCCCCCCTCCATTCCCAATAATTTAATAAATGACACTTGCCTTAACAATTTTGAGAAATGTTCTACTAGTTCGATTTTATGTTATGAAGAAAATTAAAAACTACCCAAGGAGAAGACCAGAAACTTAGTTCGATTTTATGTTATGAAGAAAATTAAAAACTACCCAAGGAGAAGACCAGAAACTTAGTTCGATTTTATGTTATGAAGAAAATTAAAAACTACCCAAGGAGAAGACCAGAAACTTGCTATCTTTTAATAGCAAGTGAAGATGACAATAAAACTTTTGAAATTTTAAAAAAACCCAAATGCTTAATTAAGCTCACAAGGTTTCAGAGTAACAAACACCTTTAACAGAAATCCACTTAAAAATGAATGTTATATTTTATACATTATATCTGGGGAAAAATACTACAGCTTTGAGTCCTGCAGGTTCTTCCTTTGGATTGACATTATCTTTCTGATGGCAGAGGCAGAAAATGTTATCAGTTTTGGATCATCCTCTTGCCAATAAATCAAACTATTATTCAGGGGCAGACCTATCATGAGAAAAGTAGGTCATGTCTTGATATCAGCCCATCTCTAAATCTCTCCAGGACACAAAATATTCCTTGTTATGACATGGTCTGCTGGTTTTGAAACCTTTTTTTTTTTCCTTAAATCAGAGCAAATTAAGCCATGTTAGTCACCTTTCCTTAGATCAGGCAAAGCGCATCTTGTCTCCCTGCTTGTCGATATTTTATTTTCAGAAATGGATGTTTATAACTCCATGAGTTCGAGACCAGCCTGGCCAACATGGTGAAACACTGTCTCTACTAAAAATACAAAAATTAGCCAGATACGGTGGCAGGCACCTGTAATCCCAGCTACTTGGGAGGCTGAGGCAGGAGAACTGCTTGAACACAGGAAGTGGAGGTTGCAGTAAGCTAAGATCGCATCACTGCACTCCAGCTTGGGTGATAAGAGTGAGACTCTATCTAAAAACAAAACAAAACGAGTTAGCACTTTTTTTTTTAAGGTAAAAAATAGTACATTTAAAAAAGAAAAAATTTGATAACTAGTATTCTCTTTTGTTTAAAAAAATTTGCAGAGTTTTTAGGCACTGTGTTTTTTTCAAGTTTGAAAAGCATGACGAAAGACATTCCTGAATAAACATTTCAATGGAGATAAATCAATTTTCTAACCTGCTAGTACTGATAAGATCACTGAATCAACACCAAAGTGAAAACATGTCACACCCACATTGCTATCAGGAAATGTGTGCCAATTTATGGGTAACAAATGCACTTTAACAAATAGATTTATGGTCTGGAAGCACGGCTCTGATTCTCTGAGATATTTGAGATTTCACATCCCAAATTAAAAAGCCACTGGATCGGTGCACATAGTTTTATGTTTGGGGAGTGCCAGACCGTCATGACTTTGGTTTGGTACACAGATTCTTCAGATAGGCAGGTCCAATGTCTCTTTTTGCAATTCTGCCAAATGCACCGTGTTCACCAGCCACATGAAAATACCTTCAATACCCGAACCTACCCTGTTTATTCACACGTTTACAGTTTAGGTCCCTTCTGCCTCCAGTATTCTTCTGGAAATAAGAGACCCCTTGGTCTTCTATGTGTGCATCATTGAATAAATATTGGCTTGTGCTATTTTAATGACATGATTGTGCTGTGATGTGTAGGGTATGTGTGGTCTCCGCTAAAGTGAGCAGTCCTGACTACAGACATCTGGGCAGGAGACTGAACTTTCCAGGGGAAGCAGAACTCAGAAGACTGAGGGAAGGGGCATCAACTCTGGACTCCCTTTGAGCTTTGAACGATGGAAGGATATGTGAGGATGCCCCTTTGAGTTGTGGGTGTAAAGATGGCCTCTGCCTTCACAAAGCTGTGAGGAGTCGGCAAGGAACTATCCACTTAACGAACTTCGAGGTAATGATTGATTTCCTGTAGCTTGTAAGCCATGTCGAGATTTGTGTCCCCTCTCAGTGTTTATTTCCCTTTTATTATATTATGCCTTGGCACCATAAATGGAATGTGTGTGTTCCTCCTCCCCACCAAAAAATTCACAGGTTAAATCCTAACACCCCATGTATGGTGTTTGGAGGTGGGGCCTTCAGGAGGTGATTAGGTCGTAAGGGCAGAACCCTCATGAGTGGGATTAGTGCCCTTATAAAAGAGACCCCAGAGAGGTCCCTCTCCCCTTCCAACATGTGAGGACATAGTGAGAAGACGACCATCTATAAACCAGGAAGTGGGCCCTCCCCGTCCATCAAATCTGCCTTGATCTTGGACTTCCCAGCCTCAGAAGTGTGAGAAATAAACTGTTGTTTATAAGTCACTCAATCTATCACATTCTGTTCTAGCATCTGGAATGAACTAATGCATTTGGCCTTTGGGAAATTCTTCTAGCCCAGCTTCATTTATGCTCTAGCACCAAGGGAAAAAGTCCTCTGTTTGCTCTTAGGTCCTTCCAGTAGGAAGATAATGGAGTAATAAGATAGATCTAAATGGGTAAATTTATCATTAGTGGAGTTTTATAAAATGCGGCTGCTACATTGGTTCTAAGAGTTACCTTGAATACAGGTCTGTAAATATAGCAAAATGGTTTGTGACCTTTTCCTAATGGCCTCAAAGTGAATACCAGGGTTGTCATCTAAGTATGTTACAGTTTTAATTATATGTCTCACAGTAAAAGTTATTTATTTTTTGTTGTACTCAAGGAAAAGCCTACACATAGATGAGTGCCTGATGAACACCAGTTAGAAGTGGTAAGGCTCTCAGGGTGAACTCACAAAGAGCCAGGGTAATCAGCCTCTGTGGTTAACCCAGCCTCCCTCTTTTGTGGCTGAGGCATTTAGACTTTCCCATTATGGCCATCACCTTCGTTAACCAGTACAGAAAGCAAACAAATCGCAAGAGACCAGACAGCCAAATGTGATCACTTCTGGAGACTCCCCTTGGCGACCATTCAAGTTTCTGAAGCTTATGACCAACTGGGGCAGCCTTAGCATTGCAGAAGCCCTGCTCAACCTTGCTCAGAGAAGGTCCCCAGATGTCCTACCCCCTTTACCCTTTTAAAGCTGAAGAAGCTGTGAAGGAATCAGAGGCTCTGATCTGTTGGACACTGGACACCAGGTCTTACAAGGTCTTGGTATTCTCGGTGTCTGGCAAACAAATGCTTTGGAAATGAACTGACCAGGAACCCTTGGGGCTGACGCAAATCATGGCAGATCCTAGATTCACATGAGCATTGAATTGAAGTGGAACAGCTTGAACCACCAAATCTGTGTAGCTTGAAATCACCTTGGTAAGCTTACATTACACACAGGACTGCACAGTCAGAAGATACCTAACAGCTGCGTTTTAATGAAGGCACAGGAACCCATGGCATGGCAAGTGGTTGCTACATATTTTATGTGTATTTTTAAATAGGAAAATACTTCATAGGCTTGTAGGGAAAAAAAAAATTTCCACCCAAAGTGAGTTTTCTACTGTGGGAACAAGGTTAAAAGGCAGTACAAAAACACCAGAGGATGATTGACTAATTTCAGGAAGCGGATGTTGTAAACAATGACATTCTAACCACCAAAGAGCAAAACAGGTATGACTGCCTTCACATAGATTACCTCAAGCATTGTTTTAATTTCATCGTGCTGAAAGGAAAGGCATGTTTTCTTCTGTCCCAAGTTACAAACCCTTTCTCTTGAAAAATTATTATCTCCCTTCTTCTTCCTAATTATATATCAAGTTCCCACAAAAAGTAAGTCTTCTTTTTTTTCTGAGATGGAGTGTCATTCTTGTTGCCCAGGCTGGAGTGCAGTGGCGTGATTTTGGCTCACTGCAACCTCCGCCTCCCGGGTTCAAGTGATTCTCCTGCCTCAGCCTCCTAAGTAGCTGGGATTACAAGCGCCTGCCACCATGCCCAGTTAATTTTTGTATTTTTAGTATAGACAAGGTTTCACCATGTTGGCCAGGCTGGCCTCAAACTCCTGATCTCAGGTGGTCCACCCGCCTTGGCCTCCCAAAGTGCTGGGATTACAGGCATGAGCCATCGTGCCCAGCTGAAAAGTAAGTCTTCTAAACAGCACTTAAAATATGATTCCATGAATACCTACCTGAGAAAAAAGCTGCACAACTGTCTTCTATACAGGACAGAGCACGATTAGCTCCTTTGCACTTGATTTTCTTCCCCTAACCATCACCTCACTATTATTTCTTTGACTAATTGCTGGAACAGTGCGCTGCCTCAGTTTTCTCTGTAATAATACTGTCCATTCTTACAGGGTACTGCCAACTGCCCTAACCCAGTGGTTTCTAGTAATTGTTTATGTGAGTAGCTCAGGGAGAGATTCCAGAACAAAAGTTCTAGAGTCACACTGGAGCCTACTCCATGCTCTACATCTTACCAGCTACGTGCCCTCAAGCCAGTTACTTAACCTCTGTGCCTCTATTTCTCCATTTGGAAAATGGAACAGTACTATCTGCCTGTTAGGCTTGTTGCAATGATTAAGATTCCTCACATAGAGTTCCTGGAACAGTGCCTGGCACAAAGAAAGAGCTCAATAATTACTCGCTCAGTATTGTCCTCCAAAGTTACTATCCTCATTTTACAGCTCAGTGGAGAGAGGCCCAGGGAGGTTGAATGACTGCCCATGGTGTTTTAGCCATTTGGTGGATGCTCAGGCCCAAGTGTGCTGGACAAGACAGGGCTCTCCCCTGGGATACTTACCTTTATCCCAGGTAAGTGGGAAATGCTCCCAAGTACAGTGTTGTGGGAAGAAAAGATTATATGACCATGATCAATTCTGCATATTAGACTGTAGTGAGTGGGAAATGCTCCCAAGTACAGTGCTGTGGGAAGAAAAGATTATATGACCATGGTCAATTCTGCATATTAGACTGTAGCTTCTAAGGAAAGATATAAGAAAGTCAATGAGGTAAACTCAAGTATTATTCTTTTAAGTTTTTCCTGGTGGAACTGTTCAGTTATATTCATGTGACAAATAGTTACTGGCACCTACTATGGGCTAGAAGTAGAATCTATGATAGGCATGGGGGTACAGTTGAGGACAGAAATAGACAGAAGGGCTGGGTGCAGTGGCTCACGCCTGTAATCCTAGCACTCTGGGAGGCCGAGGTGGTTGGATGACCTGAGGTCAGGAGTTCAAGACCAGCCTGGCCAACATGGTGAAACCCCGTCCCTATTAAAATTACAAAAATTAGCTGGGCATGGTGGCATGCCCCTGTAGTCCCAGCTACTTGGGAGGCTGAGGCAGGCGAATTGCTTGAACCCGGGAGACATAGGTTGCAGTGGGCTGAGATGGCGCCACTGCACTCTGGCCTGGGTGACAGTGAGACTCCATCTCAAAGAAAAAAAGAAAAAAGAAATTGACAGAAGGCCTTGCTCTCATGGAGGAGATATTTTCTGAGTCTGGGGCACAACCATCAATATATACTTTCTCTGCCAGGTACCTGCACATTTATATGGATAAGCAATACATAAGTCATACAGAAAAAGTGGTGTCATTTCTTTACGGCCACACCTCCATAAGTAAATCTATGTGCTTAAACATGTTTTTTTTAGTATTTTGCTGTTGGTGCTTCACAGCAAGTAAGACTTTAACATAGAGACTATTTAAAAAAATAAATCTATTGAAGTTTACCCATTAAAGAGAGTGTGTACCTTCAAAGTCATTTACTTGGGAGGGTTTATGATTATTCTCATGATACTTCTTAGGTCATGGCATTTGAGGGATGCTTCCTTTCAGCTACAATTATCTTTAGAGGTAGCTTAGAAACACGCAAAAAAATTCAATCTCTTTTTTTTAATAGTTACATCTTGCTTTTGCTCAATATAGCATTACCCAGCTTGATCACCCAAACTTGTGGAAAGTGGCTTTGAATGCTTTCAAAAATAAAATTCATTCCCCCAAGTTGAAAGTTTGCCACTCAATGGAATATTCTGATCAGTATGTGCCAGGCTGTACCTGCAACTGAGAAAAGGGAGCTTATGAAATTCATTGATGTGAGATTTTTGTGTGTAGCTTCCCATAATGACTATTATTAATTTGTATAAGCCAGCCCCATTGTTAGAAAACCAGTCCCACTACTTTATGTCATCTCTTAGATTATATAAAGCTCTTCCCTTACCTTTTAGAAAATAAACTTTTTGGGCCAGGCATGGTGGCTTGCACCTGTAATCCCAGCACTTTGGGAGGCCAAGGTGGGTGGATCATCTGAGGTCAGGAGTTCGAGATCAGCCTGACCAATATGGTGAAACTCCATCTCTACTAATAATACAAAATTAGCCCAGCATGGTGGTGTGCAACTGTAGTCTCAGCTGCTCAAGAGGCTGAGACAGGAGAATTGCCTGAACCTGGGAGGCGAAGGTTATAGAGAGCTGAGTTTACTCCACTGCACTCCTGCCTGGGCAACAGAGCGAGAATCTGTCTCAAAATAAAATAAAATAAAATAAAATAAAATAAAATAAATAAATAAATAAAATAAACTTTTTGAGAGTGAGTACCTAATGTTCTTCACATGTTATAATCTCCAAAGCGTCTCAATTGGTAGTAATGATCATCATAGTAACTGGAAAAGTAGATTCGAATGTGGGTTGAAATCTTTACTACTTGGCAATATGCCTCAGAAGGGAAAATATAAAAGAAAGAACAAGGTCAAAGACAAACTGTTCAGGACCAACCACTAACGTACTGAAAAGAATAGCTGTTGGAAACTCCAAGTTCAATCAGTAACTATTTCTTAAATATCGACACTTTATTCCTCAACTCATTTTCAACACTAGTACTTCTTTTTATCCTCCTAGATGCAATGCAAGTCTTCCATTAATATCTTCATGACTTGAAATTTTCAGGAGGAAAGTCAACAAGATAAAAGTGTAAGAAAAAAATAGGGTAAAAAAAAAGAGGCAGAAATAATTAAATGGTAAATGATGGACAAAAGAACATTAGAGAAAGGGAGGAAAATAGAGATTCTTTCGTTTTCATTAAAGAATTATGGTGGAAAATGTCAGCAGTTTGTGATTTTTTTTTTTTTTTTT
>NW_016826376.1:1481697-1486413 GCF_001698545.2 Rhinopithecus bieti
GTGATTTTTTTTTTTTGAGACAGGGTCTGACTCTATCACCCAGGCCGGAGTGCAGTGGCATGATCATAGCTCACTGCAGCCTCAAAATCCTGGGCTCAAGTGATCCTCCCTCCTCAGTCTCCTGAGTAGCTGGGACTACAGCTGCATGCCACCATGCCTGGCTAAGTTTTAAAACACTGTTTTGTAGAGATGGGGTCTCACTAATGTTGCCCAAGCTAGTCTCAAACTTTTGGGTTCAAGCGATCCTCCTACCTCAGCCACCCAAAGTGTTGGGATGACAGGCGTGAGCCACCATGCTCAGCCACCAGTTTTCAATGCATGTATCAGTAAGTACTTCAGTAAGCTCAAACAGCAAGGCTATTTGGCAAAGAATAAATAAGATTAATGGGATGAAATACAGTGTAACTCTTTTCCCTCATGACACACACTTCTGGGTGCCTCCTTTACTCATAAAAATCACATGTCCCTATCATCAGCTTTCCCAAAGTTTTATATTTATGTATTTAATTTATACTTTCACATGTGACATTGTCCTTAGGAAGGACAGAAAGAGTAAAGAAAAAGGAACAGTGGGACAAGACAACAACTAACATTATTTTTGTTGCCTTTCTCAAATGATTTAATCTTAACCAATCATTTGAGAAAGGCGGTGAAAATAATGTTAGTTTATTGATTAACCCCAAGAGTTGGTTCTTTTCTTTTGAAAGGGAAAAAATGAAAAAAAAAAAAAGGTTTCCCAATACTCAGATGTAGTAACTTTTCAATTTGCCCAGTGGATAAGTACAGGGATGATTCAAACACTCCCTGGACATCTCTGGAGTATGCTTTCAGCATCATCTCCCCTTCACCTCCTCCATTATTATGTACCCATTCTCACCTTTTATACTTATTTCCTCCCAGCCACGCATCTCAACAGTTACTATTCATTGTAAATATTTACTGTTCTTTACCATTAACAATAACTATTGTTATTATATGAATAACTGCCATTATTACCAGTAATAAACATTGCCACGAATTACTTATCTGTGGAAAGCAGGCAAATGGCAGGCCAATGGCAGTGGACATCAAAAGACTTAAAACAGCCTATTTCCTGCAGGCGCATCCAATTCACTCGCCTATGCTGGATACCCTTCCTGCACAAGTTACCTTTCATCCCATAACAGCCACAATAAATTAACAAACAGTGCTGTTGCTCGGGCTCTGGATGATACAACGTACAGCTGGGTGTAGCTGGTTAACTGCACTGCTAGCTCAAAGATCAACTTAAACCACTGGTACACACTTCAGAAATACGTCATGTGCTGCATAACGACGTTCGGTGATGCTGGTCCCATAAGATGATGTATATATAAGATGTGTATGTATTTTTAGATACACAAATACTTACCATTGTGTTATAAACGCCTACAGTATTCAGTACAGTAGCATGCAGTACAGCTTGGTAACCTAGGAGCAATTGGCTATGCCATATATCCTAGGTGTGTAGTGGTAGGCTATTTCATTTAGGTTTGGGTAAGTACATTCTATGATGTCTGCACAAGGATGAAATCACGTAAGGATACACTTCTGAGAAGGTATCCCCATCATCAAGTGATGCTTCACTGTCTAGAACTATGTCCTTCGTATAATCCTGTATCAGGTTGTGATCAAGAAAATGAAAGAGGATGGTTATTCAGTATGAGGGTGGGTGTGTTGGCCCATGCCTGTAGTCACAACATTTTGGGAGGCAGAGGTGGGAAGATCACTTAAGGCCGAGAGTTCTAGACCAGCCTGGCCAACATGGCAAAACCCCACCTCTACTGAAAATACAAAAATTATCCGGGCGTGGCAGCACATGCACCTGTAATCCCAGCTACTTGGGAGGCTGAGTCATGAGAATCACTTGAACCTGGAAGGCAGAGGTTGCAGTGAGCCAAGATCGTGCCACTGAACTCCAGCCTGGGCAACAGAGCAAGATTCTGTCTCAAAAATAGGAAAGAAATCCAGTATGGTATCCACTTGGAATGAATTAGAATAAGCTCTGTGGAGAGAAAAAAGATTGTTGTGTTGTTGCATAGGTGGTAATGTGGGGAGCCTCCTGGGGGAAATGTAAGAAATGTGGAGTGTTAGGCAGGGGCTAGTCTCAGTGGCAGGAGAGAGCTAGTGGGAACCAGGGTACAGAGGCCAGCCCCAAGGACAGAGTGACAGGGCAGGTTCCCTCAGGCAGGTGGAGGGCACAAGGCAGGTGAAGTGATGGCCTGGTACTGCCCAGGCAGTGGTCATCTCTGGGCCTCAGAAATCATGGAACCTACTCTTTCATAGATGAGAAAACCAAAGCCCATTCAAGGTGAGTGACTTGCCCACAGAGGGCAGTGGAGGAGCAGGGGCTGAACTTCCATCCTCTGATTTTCCGATTGCTCTTCTTTCCACGGGGCCCTGAGATCCTGGCTGCAAGTTCTCACTTTCTGTTTTGGTTGAAGCATTTGTGTACAGTAATTTCAATGCTGCATTTCTTTTAACTTTCAAGAAAATAATGAATAGTATTTACTTCTGCTGATTGTTGCTTGGAATTTGGAGGCAAATGAGATTGATGGTGTGATCTCAACTGGAATCTCAGACTTTCCAATCACACACCAGGAAGATGGAAGTGTTCAGTAGCCATCAAAAACACTATCAGAATGGTGAGTTGTTCTGAGGGTGACCCAGACTAGGATCAGACCTCTTCAAGGCTGAATTATGCCTTGATAAAGTTATGTAACTAAATGCAGTAAATGAACAGTTTTCACACGCTGAACAGACCTTGCAGTAGATTGACTCCTTTGAGGTACCTGCATTATTTTGCCACAAGATATAAAAGAAGAGTAGTCAGGATAAAAGCAGGGCAATAATGAAGAGATGTCCACAAAGAAGACTCCAAGTCCTTTGTATTAGTTTCCTAGGGCTGCCAAAACAGTACCATAAACTAGGTGGCTTAAAACAATGGACATTCATTATCTCATAGCTCTGGAAGCTGGATGTCTGATATCAACATGTCAGCAAGGCCACACTCCCTCAGATGGTTCTAGGGAACAATCCTTCCTTGCCTCTTTCAGCTCCTGGTGGCCCCAGGTGTTCATGGCAACATCACTCAAGTCTCTGCCCACCTCAGCCTTCATGTGGCTTTTCTGAGTCCCATCCTCTTCTTACAAGGACACCAGTCCACCCTAATTCTGGGATGATTTCATCATGAAATCTAATACAGTTTGGTTATGTGTCCTCGCCCAAATCTCATGTTGAAGTGCTAAAAATTCCCAATGTTAGAGGTAGGGCCTGGTGGGAGGTGATTCGACCATGGGGGTGGATTTCTCATGAATGGAATGCCCACAAAGTGGGCATTAGTGGTTTAGCACCACCCACTTGGTGCTGTTCTCCTGAGAGTAAGTTCTCACAAGATCTGGTTGTTTAAAGTGTGTAGCACTTCCATACCATTGCTCTCTCCTGTTTCTGCTCAGGCCATGTGACATGCTTGCTCCCCTTCTGCCTTCTGCCATGATTGTGTTTCCTAAGGCCTCCCTAAAAGCCAAGCAGATGCCAGCACCATGCTTCCAGTGTAGCCTGCAGAACCAAGTGCCAATTAAACTTCTTTTCTTTATAAATTTCCCAGTCACAGGTATTTCTTTGTAGCAAGGCGAGAATGGACCAATACAAAATTCTGAATTAATTACATCTGAAAAAATTCTACTCCCAAATAAGGTCACATTCTGAGGTTGTAGGTGGAAATTACTTTTGAGAGGACACTATTCAATTCACTGTTTCACTGGAACACCTCTCGAAACAACTTGGATACTGGACCCGGCGAGACAGTCCCTTTGATCTTGTTCATGAAAGTTAACAGAGTCCTTCAAGGACTGAGTTGACTCAGGAAGTGGTAAATAGTACCTATGTCAGAAGCCACAGCATAATGTGTGCCTTTTGATTACTGTGGTTTGAGTGAGTATTGCAAAGAGCCGCAGACCACAGTGGCTTGCTGAGGCTGCCAATGATCTTGAGGTCAGTGTCCTACAGTCACAAAGCTCCTGACTCCTACCCACTAGATGACTATCATTCAGAAAAATCATCCTTTCCACGGGATTTTGCTATTACTGGCTTTTTCTTTGTTTGTTCATTTTTAGTGTTATAAGAAAGGATGTGAAAAGGAATATTAACTACTTGGTAATTTATACATGGAATATGCTGATAGCAGGGCTTAGCTTTATTTGTTTGCTAATATTTAAATTTAAAAGACCTGAATTTATTTTATTTTTTATATTTAAGTTTCAGGATACATGTGCAGAATGTGCAGGTTTGTTACCTAGGTAAACATGTGCCATGGTGGTTTGCTGCACCTATCAACCCATCACTGAGGTAATAAGCCCCGCATGCATTAGGTATTTATCCTGATGCTCTCCCTCCCCCAGCACCCCTCTCAGGCCCTGGTGTGTATTGTTCCCCTCCCTGTGTCCATGTGTTCTCATTGTTCAGCTTCCACTTAAGAGTAAGAACATGTGGGTCGGGCGTGGTGGCTCACGCCTGTAATCCCAGCACTTTGGGAGGTGGAAGCGGGCGGATCACAAGGTCAGGAGATCGAGATCATCCTGGTTAACATGGTGAAACCCCGTGTTATATTTTAAAAATATAGGAAACTAATACAAGGGACTTGTTTTATATTTTAAAAATACAAAAAAAATTAGCTGGGCGTGGTGGGGGGGGGGGGGG
>NW_016826376.1:1486746-1506381 GCF_001698545.2 Rhinopithecus bieti
ACAGAGCGAGACTCCATCTCAAAAAAAGAAAAAAAAAGAGTGAGAGTATGTGGTGTTTGGTTTTCTGTTCCTGTGTTAGTTTGCTTAGGATAATGAATTCCAGCTTCATCCATGTCCCTGCAAAAGGACATGATCCCATTCGTTTTTATGGCTGCGTAGTATTCCATGGTGTATATGTACCACATTTTTAAAAAGACCTAAATTTATATTGAATTATAAATATTTTATATAATACAGATGGCAACCTATTTATGACTACTGATTGCATTACTATGGTTTTTCCTAACAGTATTTAAGGCATTTATTCATAGAAAGGCATTTACTTGGATATCAAGTTTCTTTTCTGATTCACCTTTTATCCTTGAGTAAGAAGAATGTGATGTGATATATACATATACATACATGTATATTAATTAACCAACAACTCTTATAAGTCTCAGTTGAAAGGACCTTCCTGTAGGAAGACCTGCCTGACACCATTATTAGATCAGCTGTGTTATCCTAAGCCTCTAAAGAAACTGTTGTCCTCAATTCTGGCATTTATATTTTAATGCAATCACTTGTCTATATTTCTCTGAAGACTAAATGAAGAAAGGGACCTTGTTTTCTTGTTTACCCTGAAGCCTAGAGCAGCTCCTCATATATATAAAAGGATGACACTGAATGAATGAGTGAACAAAAAGCACTCGAAGGATTATTTAGAAATCATATTGAGTTGGGATATAGTTAAACTTTTTGAAAACTCAAAATGGAGGCATGGGGTATTAAGGTAATCCTATTTTGTTAAATCTGATCACTTCAAATACCTCATTCCCCTAAATTATGGGCTGCATGTGATATTCTACTTTGCACTTAAAATTGATAAGCTAATTTTAAAAAATAACAAGTTGAGCATTTAGTAGATAATTCATAGACATTCTGCAACATAGATAGGTTCGTTGGAAATGGAGAGGGATGCTGGGCTGGAAGACTATGGGTAGTTATACCTTAGATATGAAAACGGTCTTTGTTGGAACAAGGCAGAGGATTTCTCAGGGCAAGTGCTCCCTAAAGCAGGCAAGATATGAGGCAGAGATCTCAGAAGAGTGAGCTTTTCTGCTGGATAAATTTAAAGGTCTTTAGTCTTATTAAGTAACCACTGACAGTTCTGCCTTATGGTCAAGTTATGGAAAGCACAAGAGAAGAGACCTCGACCGGGCCCTCAACATTATCAGTAGAGGCTTTCAGCTCTGACCCTTCTGCAAAAGTTTTCCTTCACTGGACACAGACTCCGAAACATGCTGGAGAGGAGGAACCACTGCATGTGGCTGAGAAAACAGATTCTTTTCCACCATAGATGCCAAGCCCACAGATCCTGCTTGCTACTCTGTAAGTCTTTGAGGGTATGGTAGATGTGATGAGTTGGACTATGTTGCCCAGAAGAAATACGTTGACATCCTAACTTCGGTACTTTAGAAAGGGATCTCACTCAGAAATAAGGTCTTTAGAGAGATGAGCAAGCTACAATGAGGTCACTAGGGTGGGCCGAAATAAAGTATGACTGGTGTCCTCATAAAAAGGTAAATCTGAACACAGACGGACATGCACAGAGTCTTCTGGAAGACTATGTGAAGGCAAACAGGAAGAATGCCATGTGAAGATCGGGGAGATATCAGGGTGTTGTGTCTACAAGTCAAGGGGTGCCTAAGATTGCCAGCACCACCAGAAGCTCGAAGAGGCACAGAATGGATTCTCCCTCACAGTCTTCAGAAAGAATCCACCCTGCTGACACCTTGGTTTCAGACTTCCAGGCTCCAGGACTGTGAGGCAATAAAGTTGTGTTATTTTAAGTCACCCAGTTTGTGGCATTTTGCCATGGCAGCCTTGAGAAGCCAATAGACTAGGTGTCTGTTGCTTGCTTGTATCTTTCCTCAACAATGAGCACAATGTTTACTGAAAAGAAAAATGAATGCTCTAAGAGCTGCTGGAGTCTCCTGAAAGTGAAGATGAGGGGATTGATATTGAGCAAAAAAACAAAAACAAAAGACAATCCTGCAAAGTTGGTAAGGAGGACATTTACATAGGGTTGATAATGTAAACAAATGGTTTAACTAGGAGCATATAGCTGCCAAAATATCCCACGTCATTGAAATGCAAATGTAGCTGTATGGAATGGAACTTTGGATTATCCAGCTGAGAGGAAGCTGGGTGAAAAGTAGACATGATATATATGTTGAAATCAAGAAGTACAAACAAAGCTTCCCCACAAGTCTGTACAGGACAAAGTATACCTTTTCTCTGTGTATGTGGGTAGAGTTGGCATTTGCTTGAACAGTGGGTAGTAATTGAGTATCCATTTTGGTGGTGCAAAGTGTCATGCAGGGATCACTACCCTCAAAAAACAGACCCAATTTCGTATAGATATTTATAGTCAATAAAAATTGTCCTTTCAGAAAAGAGTAGCCTTAGTTGCAATTAACACCATCATCATAAGTTCTAGATAAAACACTATGCCATACTTTCATTCTCTATACTGTAAGAAGCAAACAGAAACAAAATCACCTCCAGAGCAATATGAAATTCTGCATTTGAATGAGGGTCTGTGTCTCACAGATGACAACAAAGATAAGGAAGGAGGGTGCCTTTTAGACATCAGAGGCCTGCGTTCATCAAGAATCCGATGCTGAATCACTGGAGGGTAAATGAACCTTCCAAGGTTCAGTGTTTAGAATGTTGTAGACCAGCAGCCTCATCATGATCTATAGGAAGTCAGCCCAAGAGGTTGCAAACAAACTGGAACATACACTGGAAATACTGGGAGAGAGAAGGCGCCTGGCAGTTTTCTGGGGAAGTGGTTTTCTGGAGAGGAAAGAAGACACAGAGGAAATGTGATGGTTGCATTCAATGACCTGAACAACTTGTCCAGTATGACTTCATCAGCTTAGAATGAAGACTAACAATAAGTGAAAATTGAAGGATCAAGGCTCAGCTCATTTTATGAAAGAACTTTTTAATAGTTGAAATCTGCAGTGACAGGACATCCTGCCTGCCTGGGTGCAGGGTAGTGAGTATCCTGTGATGAGAGGTGCTCACATAGCAGACAGGTCATTACTTGGAAGTGATGCTGCAGAGGACAATCAAGAGAGTGGCAGCTGGGTGAGGTGACCTTTAAGGTCCTGTCAACTCTGGGTTTCTACATCAAAAGGAATTCTGAAAGATAAAGCAGAAGAAGTATTTAATTTTAATGTCTCTGACCAGCATGCTTTCTTTCTATAGTTCTTTCATTCTCCTTTTTTTTTTTTTTTTTAAGACAGAATCTTGCTCTGTTGCCCAGGCTGGAGTTGCAGTGGTGAGATCATATCTCACTGTAGCCTCAAATTCCCAGGCTCAAGTGATCCTCCTGCCTCAGCTTCCCAAGTAGCTAGGCATTACCAAAGCTGGCTATTTAAAAAAAATTTTTTTTTTGTAGAGATGGGTTCTCTCCCAGGCTGCTCTCAAATTCCTGGCCTCAAGTGACCCTCCTGCCTCAACCTCCCAAAGGTCTGGGATTACAGGCATGAGCCATTACCCTCGGCCTTGTTCTCCAGTTTTATATGTAATTGATAGATCTTGGAATTGATTAAAGTGATTTAATTCATGTTTCTGATACCAAATTTTGTGTCATGTAGTCATAAACTGTAGACTAAGAACATGTAAAAATGCTGTCAGAACATCATGATGATAGCAAAAGTATAATGTTATAATTAAGATGGATAACGTGGTTTTACTCCATAAAATATATGCTGCCTTAAGCCTCAGATGATCATTTTTTTTAAATCAATATGGAAGTCAACATGTCAATGACACCTGGTAAAATTGTACTTTGAAGAAAATGGTGCAATAGAAAGTCATTTTTAAAATGTCACGCATATAATGAAAGTTGCTTTTAAGCAAACCATACAACTTTACTGAATAACCATTTTGTGAAAAATACTATGCCAAGCACTAAAAAAGGCAACATAGAGACACGCAGTATTAAAAAATTATAAAAACAGGAAATGTTTTATGTTGAAATGTTTATACTGAGATCTTAATTTTACAGCAGTAATCCCACTTGCCTATTGTCTTTACCCACAGTTTATAAGTAAATTAAATATATACATCCTACCTCATGGTTCTAAGAGTCAGAGCTAAACGAAAAGGTATAATCAGGGAAGCGGTGCTTCCTCCTCAGGACTACTACCTCGTTCCTATTCCACGCCACTTCCCATGGGAAACCAATCTCCTTAACTGCTCTCCAGGTTGCGAATACTGCCTTTCCAGAATTCATTCTATAGGAAGCTGAGTAGTTCCAGGCAGGAGGAGTACACATTGTGAGAAGTGAGGCTGGATATACCTATAGGCATACGCTTGGATGTTGGGTACTTGATACTGTCTGGGGAGGCTGGGGCTGGGCCTCGAGCTGATAGATGGCGAGGCCTGCAAATCTATAGATAAGAAATTACCCCAAATCTGCTTGAAAGGCAATAGGAGAGAGGCTGAAAAAGAAGACACGCTTTTTTGATAAAAAGAACACTTGAGCGAACAAATCCTCCATTAGCTACAGTACAGATATCAGATTTAGACCTGGATCTTAAAGCATACACATATTTGCTCATTGGTGCAAAAGAAATTCAGAAAAAATAAACAAGAAATGAAGGAGATGGCATGGAATGTGGACCAAGAACAAAGTAGAAATGCTGTCAGAATATCACAATGACAGTGTAAGCACAACATCATAATCACATTTATAGTGTAATGGGAAAGAGGTGGTGGTATGGTGAGGAATAGAAAGGGAGTAGTAAGGATCAGGAGGGAGCCACAGTTCTCTGAGAAAACCTTTTTATATAGTTCTGACTTTTATAAGCACAGTAATTATTTCACCTAGCTGCCTAATACCCCAAACGCCACAAACAAAACAACTAGCATGGGGGGATCCCAAATTGTAATACAAGCAGTTTAACAAATGAACTGAACTTCTCCCAAATGGATAGAATAACCACACCAAAAGGAGTAAAGAAAAAAAAAGGACTAACCCAGGTAACTTTGGTCAATAGTATCTTCACTGGATATTATAAAGCTTAAGACAAGAAAACTGTACATAAAGGCTATAATTTAGTAAGTACATGTTTTTCACATAGCAGCATGAGTTAGCAATCCTGAAACTATATTAGAATTAGGCAAATACGTCTATTGTAGATAATGACATCTGGGTTTCTCACCGTTAGACAAAGAAGCTATAAATGAAACAGGAGGGCTAGAATGAACCTTGACTGTTAGGTTGAAATTGGTGGCACCATTATAAACTCACGGTCTTAAATATATATACACACCCAGAGACAGATACAGAAATATAGATGTGTGTGTATAACTAGGTTAGTCTACACACACATATTTCTCAGCTCTGAGAAAGCACCTAGAAACAACATCCCAGTAGCAATAAGCATGCCTCACACCCAAATCTTAGTTTCTAAACACCTTTCTCCAATAGAAGGAACCAGAGCTTCCTAAGGAAGTCATTAATTCCAGGCCTGGGGCAGGGAAAACACAGATGAGTCTGGAATGCTGTTGGTGCTAGAAAGTTAATGAAGTGCTCAAAAAAGATGGGGTTCCTCCGAGGGACACAGAAGCCAAACTGAAGGAACTCTTAGTGGCCAAAGCTGGAACAGCATGAGCAATAAAACTGATAATGATAGTACTGGATTATAAATGAAAGAATAAGACACATCCAGGAGTCCACACTGATATACCTAACCAACTGAATAAGTAACTAAAAAGGCAAAAAAGATGGCCCTTCCTTGCAACAGAATTCCAATGAATAAATGTGGAAGAAAAGAGTGAAATAAAAAGCACTACTAGACATAGTAGTTGTTGCAGTCAAAATCCACCAATAGATACTAAAACTAGTTGGGTGTGAGTTTGGCGAGAAGCAGGATTTTTGCATAATCTCAAAGTATCTCTCTGCAAAATATTTATTAGTCACAAAGTGAAAAATGGTAACTTTATAGTAAGAAACTCTGAAGAGACCACCTTAACCAAGTGATCAAGGTTAACATCACCATTAAGAAGACATGTTGATATTACAAATCCTTTGAAGTGACAATTTATGTGGCATTTTTGCCAAAATGGAATAACCTCATTCTAAGCTTGAGGAAACTTTACATGAACCCAAACTGAGGGATATTCTAAGGAAGAGGTAACCGGGACTTTTCAAAAGGATCAAGATCATGAAAGCAAAGAAAGGCTGAGGAACTGTCCCCAATTGGAGGAGACTAAGGGGACATGATCACTAAACGTAAAGGGAGATCCTGGATTGGATCCTGAAACAGAAAAAGGGCATTATTGGAAAAACGGGTGAAACTCCAACAAGGTCTATAGTTTAGTAAGTAGTGTTATACCAGCGTTAATTTCCTGGTTCTGAACACTGTACAATGGTTACATAAGATGTTCTAATTGCGGGAAACTAGGTGAGGGGGATATGGGAATTCTTTGTGCTGTTTCTGAAACTTTTCTGCAAGTCCCAAATTAGTTCAAAATTAAAAGTTAAAAAAAGAAAATAATTCTGCAAGTTTAATTAGTTCACTGGAATCATTTATGTTTCTGTGTATGTGTGTGTGTGAGTGAAGTATTTCCAGGAATAACTTCTCAGTGAAATAAAATACTGAATGTTGCCATGTTTGTATCAAAGAAGAGACATTCTGACAAATACTCTCACTCCATTAATTCATTCTAATAAGCATAGTTGTTTTAATATTTAGATTGCAATCTAAAGCTCCAAAACTAAAGTTAGGTTTATTTGTTAATAAACATCATAAGATGTACTTTTTTCCTCTTTGGGGATTTAGGGAAGACCCTGTTGTTTTTGGTTGTTTGTTTGATATATATATACTTTAAGTTCTGGAATACACGTGCAGAACATGCAGGTTTCTTACATAGGTATACATGTGCCATGGTGGTTTGTTGCACCTATCAATCTGTCATCTACATTGGGTATTTCTCCTAATGCGATCCCTCCCCTAGCCCCCACCCCTGACAGGCCCCGGTGGGTGATGTTCCCCTCCCTGTGTCCATGTGTTTTCATTGTTCAACTCCCTAGGGAAGACCTTCCTGAGGGAAGCACATTGGCAGTGAAAGGCCAAAGTCTGAGCAGGAGTTAGCTGCAGATAGAGTGGGACAGTGGCATTCTAGCAGAGGGGCTGCCAGTATGAATCTCCAGTAGGAACTTCCGGAGGAGCTGCCAGTATGAGTGAGATGGGAAACACTTTGGCTTGCTCTGAAAGTAGAAAAAGGCCAGGAGAGCAGGAACTAGGTGGTGTGAGATAATGCTGGAGAGACAGACAGGAACTGGCCACACAGGATCTTGTAGAAGAATTGAGAATGATTCCAGGAACAGTAGAAGCCTCTGAAGGGCTTTGAGCAGAGGAGACACATGACCTGAGAAGTCATCGTCTCCCACTCTATCTTAGTGACTTTAAATGCCTGTTTATGTTATGCTAACCATGGTTCTTTATCTTTCCTGAGGACAGGATATGGGATAGGCCAACAGCGTAGAGTTTGATAAGCCGTAAGGATAAACTTCCCTGTGAAATTCTGTCCCTGCAGGGGTCCAAGAGTGAATGACAGTGTCTTGCACCTGCCTTGAGGGAGCCGCATAGACATTCTGAATTCCATTACAACTTTATTTGAAATGAAATACCACGATTTCCCTACAAGGTTCATGACATGCCAAATTTTTTTTTTTTTTTCCTCTTTGGATGTTTTGGTATTTTACAGCCTGATCTGGCACTGAGCTGCGAGATGAAATTTTTTAAAAGTTCAAAAAATGAGAGCATTAAAGCATTAATCTACCTGAGAGTGGCAAAGTCATAGAACTCTTAGTAAGCCCATATTGTACAGAAGACATTGTAGATACACCTTCAATTAAGAGCAGGTAGTATCCAGGTAACTACATACAGCTTCTAAGGAGGTCTTCCCAGCAGTCCTTAGACCTTAGCCCAAAGACCCAGGAGAGGACAGGAACACCCTAAGAAGAGCTAAGAAAGTATCCAGGTCTCTTGGGTCAGAAAAGCATTCTTATTGTTTCTTTTGCGAATTTTGTTTTGAAGTCAAGAATATTACTACCTGGTAATGTCAGCACCCAACAATTTTATTTCTCTTTCTCTCTTTCTTTGTTCCCCCTCCCCCCCACAAAGACAGGGTCTTACCCTTGCCCAGACTGGAGTGCAGTGGTGTGATCATAACTCACTTCAGTTTGGAACTCCTGGGCACATGGAGTAGCTAGGACTATAGGTGTTTGCCACCATGTCTGGCTAGTTTTTTGTTTTTTTTTTTTTAATTTTAGTATAGACAGGGGGTCTCCCTATGTTGCCCAGGCTGGTCTGAAACTCCTGGCCTCAAGCAATCCTCCCACCTATGCCTCTGTCTCCCAAAGTATTAGGATTACAGGTGTGAGCCACGGCGCCCAGCCTTCTCTCTTCGATTAAAAATAAAAACAAATTTCTGTCTGTTAGTTGAAGGCTCAATATTTGCCGGTCAGTCGTTTCTTCCCATTCAGCTTATCAGCGAATATTAAAAGGCAAAATAACTATAACTTCTGATAAATTTAGAAGATAAAATATTTTATGTATAATAGCTATCACTGAAAATCTCTCCAAGATCTGTGTGCATACTTTTCTTACCATTGTAACTATATTGAACTTAACTTCTTCTTTAACTACCAAGGACTCCAGATTCACCGTCAACTTTCTTCCTGCATTCACTCTTACTGTTCAGTTCTGGGTTAAAAGACAGCGGGGGCCTGAACCAAGTGTCTACAAAGCACAGTATTTGGAGAAGCTTTGTTGTTGTTTTTTAAAATAATTTTTTTAAAAAAGGATCCCGGATATCTTGTTTTTTGTTTTTCTGTTTTTTTAAAAAAATCTTTTTTCTCATATACGAGAAATACAGGAAAAAAAGCAATCAGGTGAATCATTCTGGTTTACTGGATTCCAACTGGTAGAGAGTTTAAACTTAAAAACCAAACAAAACGAAAGAGCTCTTCAGTTACCTTACGTCGTAAACGAGTTAAATCTTTTGTTATTTCTGAAAAATCAAAGAGCACTGTCTGTACATGGTCATAACTGCAAAGGAAACAACGGCGTACCCAGGGCAGGGGGAGCTTACTTTAAGAAGCTGCGTCTTTATGGATCCCGTTCCTTCGGGGCTGACCCTCTCAGTGAGTTTGGTTTTTAAAGCGCGGATCTCGCAACGCGCGGCTTGCAGGACCGCGGGGCCCGGCGGCCCAGACGCGGAATCTACAGGGGCGCCTCGGCGCGGCCGCGGCGATGGTGGCGGGAGTCTGGGACGCGCCGGCTAGGGGCCCCGCATGGTTACCGTCCCCGACCGCAAGTTAAAGGCTGTAGGCACCGCGCAGAGCGCCCCCGAACGAACTCCCGCCACCCCACCTCAATCCTCCAGACTGAAAGTGCGGAGCGCGGAGACCTGCAAACTTGACCCCGAGCCAGGGTGCGCGCGGCGGCGGCGAGTGTCCCCCGGGCTTCCCGCACCCCTGGGCTGAAAACGCCGGCCCCCGCGCACCTCGTACTCCGCCTGCACGAAAGCGAAACCCGGCCGGCGAGCGGGAGGGGAGACCTCGGCCGCGCGCTCTGCCCGGCGGGGCCCCGGCCCGGAGACATCCCCGACCCGCACTGGCGGCGTGACCCACCTACCTGCCCGTCCCCACGGCGCCGCCAGAAGCAGCAGCAGCAACGGCCGCAGGGCCGGGCTGCTGGGAGCCCGCATGGGCGTCGGGGCTGGGTCATATGTCGGGGGGCAGCAGACTGCTCCGTCCCGTGCCCGCTGGAGCCAAGCGCGTCGGCGCGGCGCCTCCTTCTCTCCCGACGCTCTGCGCGCGGCGCTTCAGGCGACCCGAGGCCCAGGACCGAGGCGCCGCGGCCGCGTCTCCCTGGCTTCCCCAGGAACTCGGTGCGAGCGACTCGCGCAGCCCCCACGCGCGCGCCCCCGACTAGCCAGCTAGATGGCAGCGCGAGGGCAGTTCTCGCGGATTTATAGTTCCCAGCCACTCGACTGTCAGTCCTGAGACGCTGAAAGTTTCCACCTCTCCGGGCTCATGCCCAGACCAACCGAGTCACTAGGCAGGTAAAACCTTCTGGTAATGAGCGAGGTGAGCGCATTGCAAAGAGTTTCTGGTATTTAGGCCGGTCTGATGGTCACTTCAAGTTCAATACCGGAAGACGGATGAAATGGAGAGTTATTTCTCAATATACAGTTAGGCACTCAGCCGTAGATCTTACAGTCATGCATCATTTAAGATGACAGGATTACCTCCTGAGAAATGCGTCTTAGGCGAGTTTCTTGTGTGAACATCTTAGAGTGTACTTACACACACCTATATGGTATAGCCTCTTACACGCCTAGGCTCTATGGTATAGGCTGTTGTTGCACCTAGGCTACAAACCTGTACAGCAAGTGACCATGCTGAATACTGCAGGCCGTTGTAACACAATGGTAAATATTTGTGTATCTAAACATGTCTGAACGTAGAAAAGGTACAGCAAAAGTACAGTATAGGGCACTTTCCATGAATGGAGCTTGCAGGACTGGAAGTCGTTCTGGCTAAGTTGGTGAGTGGTGAGTGAATGTGAACGCCTAGGACATCGCTGTGTACTACTATAGGCTGTGTAAACACTGTATTACACTTAGGCTATGCTAAATTTATTAAAAATTATTTCTTCAATAATAATAAATTAACCTTCGCTTACTATGATTTTTTACTTTCTACTTTTAAATCTTTTAAACTTTATTTATTTATTTATTTATTTATTTATTTATTTTTGAGACGGAGCCTTGCTCTGTAGCCCAGGCTGGAGTGCAGTGCCACAATCTCGGCTCACTGCAATCTCTACCTTCCGATTCTGATGATTCTCCTGCCTCAGCCTCCAGAGTAGCTGGGATTACATGTGGGTGCCTCCACGCCCGGCTATTTGTTTGTTTGTTTGTTTGTATTTTTAGTAGAGACTGAGTTTTGCCATGTTGGTCAGGCTGGTCTCGAGCTCCTGACCTCAGGTGATCTACCCAACTTGGCCTCCCAAAGTGCTGGCATTACAGGCGTGAACCACCACACCCGACCTAAACTTTTTGACTTGTAATAACGTTTAACTTAAAACACAAACACATTGTGCAGCAGTATGAAAATATTTTTTCTTTGTGTTCTTTCTATAAGCTTTTTCTATTTTTCTTTTTCTTTTATTTTTTGTTATAAACTAAGGCACAACCACACACATTAGCCTAGGCCTGCACAGGGTCAGGACTGTCAGTGCCACTGATGCCACCTCCACATCTTGTCTTCCTGGAAGGTCTTTAGAGACAATAGGAATGTTTCGGCTCCATTATAATCTTATGGGACCACCTTTGTATATGCAGTCTGTCATTGACCAAATTTGATTTCATTCAACTCTCACAACCTGCAATTAGGTCCTGGCCCAGTTTTCAGATGAGGCAAGGGAAACTCAGAAAGTCTAGGAATCAGCGTGAAGTCCCCCAAACCTGTGAGTGGCCTGTGACCAGTGGTGTGTGGACTTCCACACAAGGCAGTGTGTTCTAGGTTCCATGCTCTTCATAATGGGAGCAGGGAAGAGTGCAATTAAGAGGTAAGTCTTGAAATACTATATGAAAAATCCGAGAGAGGCTCGCAGCTTTGTACCTTTCTAGGTGGTTCTAAAGGTTGGGCACAGCCTGTAGAGAGATACACAATTTACCTCAGATGTGTTCCATCTCTTTTGCCCTTAAATGCCTGTTTTCAAATGCTCCAATAAAGGGAAATGATACTCCAATTAGAGCAACTATTGTTTTCTTTTTCTTTTCTTTCTTTTCTTTCTTTCTTTCTTTTTTTTTAAAAAGGGGGTCTTCAGTATTAAAAAAAGATCTTTTTTGGTAAAGAGGGAATAAGGAGATAGAGGATGGGGCAGGATTTTCTGAGTTGCCTAAATATGCTACTTTCTCCTCCCTGAAAGACTTAGAAACAGGAGGAATCTGGGTCAGAGGGCCCCTTAGGCTGAGATGTTAGCTTCGTGGTGCTGACGTGAGGCCTCTTCAAACTACTTTTCTTTTTTTTTTTTTTGAGACGGAGTCTCGCTCAGTCGCCCAGGCTGGAGTGTGGTGGCGCGATCTCGGCTCACTGCAAGCTCCGCCTCCCGAGTTCACGCCATTCTCCTGCCTCAGCCTCCCGAGTAGCTGGGACTACAGGCGCCCGCCGCCACGCCCGGCTGATTTTTTGCATTTTTTGTTTTAGTAGAGACGGGGTTTCACCGTGTTAGCCAGGATGGTCTCGATCTCCTGACCTTATGCCTTGGCCTCCCAAAGTGCTGGGATTACAGGTGTGAGCCACCGCGCCCAGCCCAAACTACTTTTCTTGTTTGTTAGCTGGTTCTTTTCCTTTCCACCAAAAGGGGCCCTGAAGGAATCCTGAAAGGTGGATGAGGAAAGAAGGGACTTGTTTCCTATTTATTTGCTATTCTTGTCACTAAGGCCCCACAGTGCCTCTTGACCCTGGCAAGGACAGCTAGTTCCAGGAGCATTTGTTTATAGTTCCCAGCTTCTTCCTGTACTCCCAGAATCAGCTTCACTGCATCTCCTGAGAAATAACAGCACTGAGTAGGCTGTGCCCCATTCTCAAAGGTCTGAGTCCCAGTTTCGTGGAGGCTTCGCTTCTAGGATCTAAACCCCACGTCTGCCCTTTGTTCCTTTAGCCCTGATGGTGGTAGTTGCTTCTAGTGGTCACTCTGTCTCTTTCAATCTCAGTATCCCCTTTTTACGTTTTTAGTACTCCAACATTTGTTTAACCAATTCCTTACAGCAGATTCTTTCTGTTGAAATGACTAGTGTGGTTTCTATTTTCCCAACTGGACTCATTGTAATCCCAGAACATTTTAGGAAGGACTCTGTGTGATCAGTACATTATCAATATTATCTTGAGTTGCTGCTGTTCTTACTTCTTAATTATAAATTGTATTAGTTTAGTTTCATCATTATTATCTTAAGTCTTGTGGGTTAAATAGGGTAAATGTTTGCTACAAAAGTGTTTGGGGCCAATCATTTTTAGATATCTAACTTTTTTATGCATTTCTGTTCAAATATGAATCGTTCAGATCCTTCAAGAGGCTAAAGCAAACTTGTACAAAGCCTTCCCTTACCTCCTAAGCCTTCTGAACTTGCACAGTGACATTTCATTATTCCACCAAGTTTTTCCTCCAGCTGGGAAGTGGGAATGGGGTAGGGCATGGGGTAACTGCGACTTGGAGTTTCTTCTCCCATGAGTGGGCCGTCACTTGTTTGAGAACCAACAGTTTTCTGCATGCCTCTCGTCCCCTCTCTCCTTTCCTCTTCAAGTTCCCCTTGGCACTTGTCAGAGGCAGTCAAAATTTGACCTCTAAGGCTTGCTTTTACATATTCACAGAGTCACCACTCTGTCCTCAGAATGCCTAGGGTTCTGCAGGATGAGTGTGACCTGAGAACTTGCCATGTATGCAGTTGATGTTTCCCATGCATTGAAATAAAGAGTGGAGTAATAGTTTTTCTTTTGTTTGCATCTGTGACCCAGAACTCACCTTAGCGGGTTTCCTTAGTACCTTTGCATCTAACCTCTTACCCACCTCTGTTAACTTTGGGAAGCAGCAGTCCTGGTTCCTCCCCATCTAAGCCTTCCTAGGCAATGTAATGTTTAGTGTGTCCTTCAGAGATTTCTGAAATGATGTTTTTGAATTGAGGTTTTCTTCTACTTCTCAACTTTACAACTCCTCTTGTCATGATTTACCACATTGAGATCTTAATTTTGTGGAAACTGATGTATAGGACTTCCAAGCTTCCTGATCAAAAAGGCCATAAACCACTACTCCTTACCTCCCACCCCAAACACTAATGCCATAGACAAAAAATAATTTTTTTCTATGGAATAGTTTAATTCCTAAATGGTTTCCAAGGATAACACATACTAATAATATGAAGTTACTGAATTCTTTATTTAAGTCAGATCCTACCTAAGAAATTTAAATTTACTAACTACCTCCTTCAATCCTGACAACAATTCTGAGAGTTAGTCACATTACCCCAAGTTTCAAAACAAGGAGACAGACTTGGACAGGTCATTCCTTTAATAAGCAACTGAAACTGGAAACTGAATGCTGGTTCATCTATTTTCAAAGTTTGTGCTTTTAATAATTTCCTTATATGCCTTTTACACTTGAGAAAATGTTATGATTTAGCTTTTATAGTTAAGTCTATAATACATTGAGCTAATTTTTGTATATGAGAAAAGAGTCAAGATTAATTTTTTTATGTAGATATCTTACTGTTTTTTGAGGTCTGAACTGTAAAACAGCATGAATATAATTGCCAAAGGCCTGATATCCAGCATATGTAATGAATTGCTTCAAACAAATTAAAAACAAAATAAAAAGACAATCTAATATTGAGTTTATATAGGTTACATACCAGTTAGTTGCCACTGCCTTCTTCTGAGAGAAGAAGAAAAACCCTAGCTCCCTAAAGTCAACACATTTCTTGGACAGTAAATTAATTCTCTCAGGAAGGCAAAGGGGAAAGTACCTACCCTGGAATATAAACATTTGGCTATGGTGGGGAGATAAATTTTATTACTCTTTCAATGAGACCAGATGGCTCCAGGTCTAACACCATTGCAATGTGAGGAGCAAATGACCCTGTGGAAGAGGAGACAGTCTATGGCATAAACCATCCAGAAACGTGAACATATCCATGTTTCCCTGCCGTCTCATTATTTGAATATACTCCATTTGATTGCCCATTCTCCAGTTGATAGACATTTGGGTTGTTTCATTATTGAGTTGTAGATGTCCTTTACATATTCTGGGTACAAGTTCTTTGTCAGATATGTGTGTTGCGAATATTTTTGCTCACTTCATCACTTGCCTTTTCATTTTTACAATGATGTCTGTAAGAGCAAAAGTTTTAATATTGATATAGTCAAGTTTTTCATTTTTTTCTTTATGATTGTGGGGTCTCACGTAAGAAGTCTTTGTGTATCCGAAGGTTGAAAGATGGTTTTTCCTAGAAATGTTGTAGTTTTAGCTTTTATAATTAGGTCTCCAATACATTGAGCTAATTTTTGTATATAGTATGAGAAAAGATTAGAGATTTTTTTTTTCCAAATAGATGTCTTACTGTTTTGTACTATTTGTTAAAAGACTTTCATTCCACATTAAATTGCTTTAGCCATTATTGTTGAAAGTCAATTGAAGATATATGTATTGGGTCATTTTTAGATGTCTATTCTTTGGTCTCTTTGTCCATTTTGCACCAATACCATGTTTTAACAAAAGGAACTTTTAGTTTTATTTTGTACTTGTATACTGAAAAGTTTCAAAGGCAGTAGTGCAGAGCTTCTGTACACTCCTCACACAGTTGCATCACCATGGTTCATTTCTAACACTAAGAAACTTCCATTTCCATTGGCACATTACTATTAAGCAAACTTAGATTTTATTTGGATTTCTCTAGTCTGTCTTTCTTTCTTTTTCTTTCTTTCTTTCTTTCTTTCTTTCTTTCTTTCTTTCTTTCTTTCTTTCTTTCTTTCTTTCTTTCTTTTCTTTCTTTTCTTTCTTTCTCTCTCTCTCTCTCTCTCTCTCTCTCTTTCTTTCTTTCTTTCCTTTTTTTTTTTGTCTTTTTGTCTCACTCTGTCACCCAGGCTGGAGTGTAGTGACATGATCTCTTGCTCACTGCAACCTGTCTCCAGGGTTCAAGTGATTCTCTTGCCTCAGCCTTCCGAGTAGCTGGGATTACAGGCACCCACCACCACGCCCAGCTAATTTTTGTATTTTAGTAGAGATGGGGTTTCACCATGTTGGCCAGGCTGGTCTTGAACTCCTGACCTCAAGTGATCCACCTGCCCCGGCCTCCCAAAGTTCTGGGATTACAGGTGTGAACCACCACACATGGCCAGGATTTCTCTAGCTTTTCTATTTCTGTTCCAGGATCCAATCCAGGGTATCATGCTACATTTAGTCCGCATGTCTCCTCAGACTTTAGTCTGATAGTTTCTCAGTTCTTCCTTTTTTTTTGTTTTGATAGTCTTAAGGAATATTGGCCAGGTATCCTGTAGAATGTGTCCCAGTCTGGGTTTATGGTTTTTTTTTTTTTTTTTTTTTTTCATGATTAGACTGGAGTTAATGGTTTCTTGAAAAAGTACCACAGAGGTGAAGGGCTCTTTTTATCATATCATATCAAGAGTATACAACATTACATGACATTGATAATGATGTTAACCTTCATCACTTGCTTAAGGAAGTGTTTGCCAGGTTTCTCTACTGTAAAGGTATTGTTTTATGTTTTCCTACTCTATATTTTAGAAGACAGTCATTAAGTCTAACCTACCCTTGGGGAGGGACAGTGGTGGTGGCCAAAATTAAGCTCCCCCTTCTGATGGGAGGAAGTATCTTTGTATGTTATTTGGAAATCTTCTGCAAGGAAGATCGGTCCCTTCTCCCTATTTACTTATTGATTTATTTAAATCACTTATTTAAATTATTATGGATTCAGATGTATTTATTTTATACTTTGGGTTATAGTCCAATGCTACATTCTTTATTTTCTTGCTCAAATTGTTCCAGCTTTTGCCATTGTGAGCTCTTTCAGGTTGACTCCTGTGTCGTCTTGATATACCCCCATACTGTTTTGATTTGTCCTGAGCACTTCCTTACTTTCTGGTAATGTAAGAGACTCCAGCCTTGTCTTGGATTTATCTCTGCTAGCCCTAAAACCAGCTATTTTTCCATGGAACCCTGGTTTATTTTATTGGAGAATGATATTCCATTGTTTGGAAATTGCAGAATATAAAGGTACTCTGTGTGTGTGTGTGTGTGTGTGTGTGTGTGAGAGAGAGAAAGAGAGAGAGAGAGAGAGAGAGAGAGAGAGAGAGAGAGAAAGAGAGAAAGTTTGTGTCACTTTAATCTGGAGGAAACCAAGGAGAAACAATTTCTTAAAAGATGGGTCATTTTTATATAGACATATATATATATATGGCTGAAAGCAAATAAACTTACTCATTTCTTGATGCCTACAGAATAGAGGAAGAGTCGAATAACTACAGAAATGGCCCCTTCAGTTTACCGAAATTCCAAATAAGCAATTTATCTGGCCCCCAAGTGAGAGTTCAAAGAGTGACATGACTCTTCATATCTCCATCCTTTAATGAACAAATGGAGGATGGGTTATGGGCCAACTGATGGCCTAATATTGAGGAAACTGCACGGCTCTGGTGTCATATACGGATTAATTCTCAATTCCACTCTATCCAAACAGTGTGGCCTTGGTCTCTGTGTTAGACACTATGATGCACCACCCAGACTCCACTTCAAAGAAGGATTTGTTGTCCATGCTCCTGGAGTGCTAATATTAGAAGCCTCCAGCTGTCAGCCTTTTCAAGGACTCCCTCAGTGGCTGAGAACTGACTCACCCAAGGTCAGGTCCCTTTCCAAGGCTCAGTTCCAATCACTAATCAGATGTGGGACAATGAAGACCTAGTCATCTTGGTCCAACTTGGGGTGATTATGTCCATTCTAAGTTCAGAGCTCCTTTGGCCAAGGCTCTTGCTGAACCTTCCTCACAGCTCACCTGTGTCCACTCTTGCTTCCTTTTCCTCCCTCCAGCAGGTGTTTATCACAAGGGCCCTCCCCAGTAACACCGTACATACTAAAGTCTACCTTGGAGTCTGCTTCCTGGGGAATACACCTGTGATGGCCTCTGTGAATTTCACTGACATCCACCCCTACCCCCAGCCATGTTCCCAGGCAACCACAGGCTACCTTTATAATATACAATCAGTGGCATCTGGATTTTCTCCCTATGTTCCTCTTTCTTTAACAATCCCCTACACACTAGAGTTCTTCAGTTTTGTCTTTTTATTCACTTTTCTTCTCACTCTACAATATTTCCATGGGTGATTTCCTTTTTTTTTTGGCGGGGAGGACAATGTCTGTGGCATAGGCTGGAGTGCAGTGGCACAATCATATCTCACTGCAGTGTTGAACTCCTGGGCTCATGCAGTCCTCCCACCTCAACCTCCCAAGTAGCCAGGACTACAGATCCGTGCCACCATGCCTGGTTAACTTTTAAATTTTATTTTTATGTTTGTAGAGATGAGTTTTGCCATGTTGCCCAGGCTGGTCTTGAACTCCTGGCCTCAAGTGGTCCTCCTGCCTCGGTTCCCGAAGTGTTGGGATTACAGGTGTGAGGCACTGCAGCAGACCAATTTCAATTTTCAATCTCCAATCTAGACCTCTTCGCTGAGCTCTAGAAATCCCTCTCTTAATTCCCCATCTCTACTTATAAGTCCCATGTACCTCAATTTCAACTTGTCCCAAGCTGAACTCATCTGTACAGTGTCTGTATTTTCTGTTACCCAAGTGAGAAGTCTGAGAGTTCTCTTAGACTTCTGTGGCTCTATTCAATCGTGATATCCTTCCATCTTCATCTTCAGTATGTTTCTTGCATTATTTCCAGTGTTTCTTATGGCTCCTTTGTGCCACTGTTCTATGTATTCCATATATATCACACAGTTCTGATAATGTAAAAAATATGTATCAATTATATATGTATTTATAACAGTACATTGAAGTGGTTACATATATGGCTATTAGACTGTGAACTTCTTGAGGGCAAGAACTGTACCTTGTTCTTCCTTCTTTTTTATTTTTATTTTTATTTGAGATGGAGTCTTGCTGTTGTTGCCCAGGCTGGAGTGCAATGGCATGATATTGGCTCACTGCAACCTTCACCTCCCGGGTTCAAGTGATTCTCCTGACTCAGCCTCCAGAGTAACTGGGATTACAGGTGCCTGCGCCTACACCTGGCCAATTGTTTTGTATTTTCAGTAGAAACAGGGTTTCACCATGTTGGCCAGGCTGGTCTTGAACTCCTGATCTTAGGTGATCTGTCCTTCTCAGCCTCCCAAAGTGCTGGGATTACAGGCATGAGTCATGGCACCCAGTCTTGTTCTCTTTTATATTTCTAGTGTCTAGTATAATGCTGGGAATGTAGTACATTGCTAATGAATTTTGTTAAAACAAATAAAACTTCTCTGAAGTTTTTCTCTATGTATTTCAAACTGCAAATCCAAAAGGTCTATTTCTTAACCAGCATGTATATGCACCCACACAGAAAATACACACATGTCTATGTGCAGACACACTCCCTTTCTGAAATCCTCACATCTCCATTTCAGTGTTCAACTATCCTGTACAGGATATGAAGTAATTTGGACAAATTAGCTATTATTTGAAAGTCAGAATCATATCTTGTTTATCATCCATATATTCTGACATTTTTTCTTCTTTCATCAGTTGTTTTCTTATTCTGTGTATTGAATTAATGTGAGGTAAACCTAAGAGAGATTTGCACAGAAAGGATTTATACATTTAACGTGGAATGTAAAGTTTTGGTGTTAGTTTTGATAATTCAGTTAAGTACTTCTTTATTTACTTAGTATACCAAGACATGGTTATTCAAATATTCAAATATATCAATCTTATATGTATTCAAATATATCAATCATGTATACCACTGCACAGTAATGTAAGTACTCAATGAACTAATACATTTAAAAATCAA
>NW_016826376.1:1506533-1605868 GCF_001698545.2 Rhinopithecus bieti
CTCTGTCGCCCAGGCTGGAGTGCAGTGGCCAGATCTCCGCTCACTGCAAGCTCCGCCTCCTGGGTTCACGCCATTCTCCTGCCTCAGCCTCCCAAGTAGCTGGGACTACAGGCGCCCGCCACCTCGCCCGGCTAGTTTTTTGTATTTTTAGTAGAGACGGGGTTTCACTGTGTTCGCCAGGATGGTCTTGATCTCCTGACCTTGTGATCCGCTCGTCTCGGCCTCCCAAAGTGCTGGGATTACAGGCTTGAGCCACCACGCCCGGCCTCTTTTTAATTTTTAAAAAAAGTTTTGTGAGGCTGTCAATTCTTTCCAAAGAAAGAATAGGTTTAATTCCATTCCTATCAAAATCCTAGCAAGATTATCTTTTAGATATAGATGAATTTATTCATAAAATGTATGTGGAAAGGCATCTTAAAAATGTCTTGGGCCCAGATGGCTTCACTGGTGAATTCTGACAAACATTTAAAGAGGAATGACTATCGGTCTCTCATAGACACTTCCAAAAATGAAGAGAACACTTCTTAACTCATTCTAAGTGGCCAGTGTTACTCTAATACCAAAATCAGACACAGATATAATAATAAAATGAAACTACACGTCAATATTCCTTATGAATATAGACACAAGCATCCTCAACAAAATACTAGCAAACTGAATCCACCAACATATAGAAAAGATTATATATCATGACTAAGTGGGATTTAGCTGAGGAATGCAAAGTTAGTTTAATATCCAAAAATCAATTAATGTAATATACCATATCAACAGAACAAAGGACAAAAGCCACTGACATGATTGTCTCCATAGAGTCAGTAAAATCATCTGAAAAAGTCTAGCACCCCTTCATAATACTCAAGAACTAAAAATAAAATGGATTCTTCAACCTGATAAATGGCATGTATGAATAAACAGCTAAGATCACAATTAATGGTGAAAGACTGAATGTTTTCCCTATAAAATGAGGATCAAGATGAGATGTCCACACTCACCTCTTCTGTTTAGTATTGAACTGGAAGTTTCAGACAGGGCAATTCAGCAAGAAAGAAATAAAAGACATGGAAAAGAAGAAGTAAAACTATCTTTATTTACAGATGACGTACCCTTAGATATAGATCAGGTATATGGAAAATCCGGAGGGACCCATTAAAAAACTATTAGAACTAATGAATGAGTTCAGCAAAGTTGAAAGATACAAGATCATTATACAAAAATCAATTGTGTTATTTTACTTGGTTGCAACAAACAATCAGAAAATGAATGCAATTCCACTTAAAATATAGTATAAAAAACTATAAAATGCTGAGGAATAAATTTAGTAAAAGAAGTACAAACTTATACTACAAAAACTAAAAAACATTGCTGAAGGAAATTAAAGATCTAAATAAATGGAAATAATTCAATGCTTATAAGTTGGAAGATTTAATATTGATAATATGGTAATACTCCCCAAACTGATCTACAGATTCAGTGCAATCATTAATAAAATACCAGCTGGTTTCTTTGCAGATATTGACAAGTTAGTCTTAAAGTTCATATAGAAATTTAAGGGAGCCAGAATAGTCAAAATAATCTTAAAAAGCAAAGTTGGAGGACTCAAATTTCCTGATTCAAAATTTACTACAAAGCTAATGTTGCAGTGACATAAGGACAGGCATATACATCAATAAAATATAATGAGAGTTTCAAAATAATAATAATATATGATCAATTGACTTTTGACAAGGGTGCTAACACAATTCAATGGAAAAAGAGTAGTCTTTTCAACAAATGATGCAGAACACTGTATATCCATAGCCAAAGATTAAAATTCTTTGAACTTTGTCTCATACTATATGCAAAAATTAACTCAAAATAGATCAAAGATCTGGTGTAAGAGCTGAAGTTATAAAACCCCTAGAAGAAAATATAAGGTAAACTTCATGACCTTGAGTGAGAAAATGGTTTCTTAAACATGACAGAAAAAAAACACAAGCAACTAAAGAAAACATAGGTAAATTGTACTTACCAAAATTAAAAATTTTCACACTTCAAAGAACACCACTAAAACGGTGAAAAGACACCAAATGAATGACAGAAAATATCTGGAAATTGTATGTCTAATAAGACTTGATTCTAAAATATATAAATAACCCTTATAGCTTGATAATAAAAAGACAACTCAAGTAAAAAAAGGGCATAGGGCTTGACAAGAGATTTCTCCAAAGAGGATCTACAAATGGCTAATAAGCACAGGAGAAGAAGCTTGGCATCATTACTCTTCAGGAAAATGCAGTTTAAAACCACAGTGAAACCCACACTTCATACCCACGAGGGTATAAGTGCCATATTATAATAACAAAGACAACAATATTGTCAAGGATGTAGAGAAATAAAAGCCTTCATACACTGCTCGTGAGCCTATAAAATGAGTCAGCCACTTTGGAAAACAGTGTGTCAGTTACTCAAATGGTTAAACAAAGAGCTATGATATGACCCAGCACTTCCAATCCTAGGTATCTAACAAAGAGAAATGAAAATATATGTCCACACAAACACTTGTACACAAATATTCATAGCAACATTATTTATAATAGCCCCAAATTGGAAACAACCCAAATGTCCATAAACTGATGAGTGGATAAATAAAATGAGGCATATCCACACAATAAAACATTATTTGTCAAAAAGAATGGAGTATGGATACATGGATGGATTAGCCTTGAAAACATATGCTAAGTGAAAGAGGCCAGTCACAAAAGGCCACACATTCTATTTATATGGAATAAATTCTATTTATATGGAATGTCCATAATAGGCAAATTTATAGAGACAGAAAATAGATTAGTTGTTTTAGGTGCTGGGGCAGGTGGTGGTTGAGAGTGGTTTGGGGGTGATGGCTAAACAGTACAGATTTTTTTTTCTGGGGTAATGAAAATATTCCCAGATTGATTGTGATGATGGTAGCTGAATTTTGCAAACATGCTAAAAACCATTGAGTTACACACTTCACATGAATACACGGCATGGAATGTGAATTACAGCTCCATAAAGCTATTGCCAAAAAATCACACTGAGAAAATGCATGAGGATCCATCATAACAAAGCAGCATTTATTTAAAAAATGTAAAGTTGTTTTAATATCATAAAAATCAGTAGTTGTAATTCACTACAAATACAAATAAAGGAGAAAAATCAGATGTCTATTTAAATAGGACAAAACAAAACAAAATCTGGCAACTTCTGAATAGAAGTCAACTTCCTTCATCTAATAATGAAGATATTAGTGCTTCATGAGCATATACTTAATGATGACATACTGAAAGTATCCTTTAAGATCAGGAATAAAGCAAGTATGTCTTCTGTCATTCCTTCTGAATTCAATATTATGCTGGATGTCCTAGCTGTTATGGCAGGGCAGAAAAAGAAGGAAAGTTACAAGAATTAGAAATGATGATAAAACTGTTGTTTTTCATAGATAATATGATTATATGCACAGACAGTGGAAAAGTATCTCTGGGTAATTTACAAATATGAATGTGAGAGTTTATAGGTTTCTATTCATGCATTCAATATCCTCAAAGCAATTGTGCGCCAATAATACATATTTAAAATGAAATTAAAGTGCTATTTTGTAATAACATGAAAAATATCTAAGACATACAAGATCTTTATAGGAAAATGTATGAAATTTCATTGAGTGACTTTGAAGAAGACCTTTTTAAATGGAGGGATATGGCTGTGGTTATGGACTGAGGACTCAGTATCTCTCAAAATTAGGTTACAGATGTAATACAATTCCAACAACATTGTAACAGATTTTTATGAAACTTGATAAAGTGATTATAAAATTTGAGTGGAATTGCAAAGGTCTAAAAATAATCAAGACATTTTGAAAAGTTTAGAGAGGGAGACTTTCCCTTACACATAACAAGACTCATAAAATTACCTTCAGACATTGTGGTAGACACAAAGATCTGTGAAACAGTATATAGAGTCCCACATTTCGTGACATTTGATAAGTGAAAGGGACATTTCAGATCAGTGGGGAAAGGATGGGATTTTCAGGGAGTGGTTCTGGGAAAACTGGGTATGTACTTTATTTTACATCATCTACAAAATAATTTAGATAAATTAAAGAGCTGTTATGGGTTGAATGATGTCCCCGCATATTCAGATGTTGAAGTCCTAACCCCCAGTACCTCAGAATATGACCTTATTCAGAAATAAGGTTATTGCAGATGTAATCAGTTAAGTTAGGCTGAGGTCATACTGGAGTAGGGTGGGCCCTTCATCCAAATGACTGTGTCCTTATAATCAGGAGAAATTTGGACACAGACACATGCACAGGGACAATGTCATACGAACATAAAAGCAGAGATGAGGTGATGTGTCTGTAAGCTAAGGAACACCAGAGACTCCTGGTAAACCACCAGAAGCCAGGAGCGAGAGAGACGTGGAACAGATTTTTCCTCATAGGCCTCAGAAGGAACCAATCCTGCCAACACCTTGATTTCAGACTTCTAGTCCCTCAAAATGTCAGACACTTTCTGTTATTTAAGTCACTCAGTTTGTGGTACTTCGTTATTGCAGCCCTAACAAGCCAATATAAGAGCTAAATGTGAAGGAAGATTTTTGAAGACCAGATAGTAGAACATCTGTATGACCCTGGGGTCAGAGAGCGTTTCTTAGACATAAAAAGACTAGCCATAAATCAGAAGATTGACGGTCTGACTACATTAACATAAAGAATTTCTGCCATGAAAAGACACTAAAAGGGAGTCAAGAGACAAACTGCAAACTGGAAGAATATATATGCATCATATATAACATATTATGCAGAACACTGTGTTTTATATATACATATGTTCTGGATATTAGGTAATTTTCACTTAATTTCAAAGAAGTTTTTTTAACTCAAGGATTTGTAATGTTTCATCATTTCTTTTCTATTTTGCGGTTGAGAACTACTATGGAAACATTACTGCTGATGACAGAAACAATATTTTCTAGAAGGGTTTATAAATAGTTGCAGAAGTTACTTTAGTCAGTATCATAAAAAATGATGGTCATAAAGAAGATGAAAATCCTTGCAAGTGTTGGATGACCTTGGCATTCATGATTACTGAAAAAATTCTCAATGCAACAACTGTTGATAATAATTCAGCTGATGGTTGTACCTGCCAGGGATGCTAATTAGCTAGAGTATGTGAAAAGAAACTAAAGATTCCTCTTTTGTGGCATGGAAAAACAAAGCACAATATTAATAGTTTGCTTTAATTCTAATCCAGAGGTAGTCTGGTTTCACCTCAGATGTAGCATAGTTCTCTTTTCTGGGTAATTTAGGGAGTTAATATCTGAAGAGTTTTGAAAATGCTAGGTTAGCACACGGATTATTTGGGGGCTTGCTTTTAATTTTAAAATAGGGCCTAGAAGAACCAAGATAATCTTGATGAAGAAAAGTAAGTTTGGACCAGCCTGGGCAAGACGGCAAAACCTGTCTCTACTAAAATATAAAATTACCTGGGCGTGCTGGCGTGTGCCTGTAATCTCAGCTACTCAGGAGGCTGACGTGGGAGAATCACTTGATCCCAGGAGGTAGAGGTTGCAGTGAGCCAAGATCGTGCCACTGCACTCCAGCCTGGGTGACAGAGCGAGACCCCGTATCAAAAAAAAAAAAAAAAAAAAAAAGAAAGAAAAATAAGATTGGGCAACTTACATCAAGATATCAAAATTTACTATAAAGCTACACATTAGTAAATTAGATTTCATTAGAAGTAACAACTGTTGATTACCAAAATACACCATTAAGAGAGTGAAAAAGTAGAGATCAGAAGATACTTGAAATACATATGTATATCAAAAGAAAGCAGATAATATACCTCTTACAAATCAGCAGGAAAAAGATAGACCAACCCAGTATAAAAATGGGCAAAACTTTGAACAGATACTTTACAAAAGAAGATATCAAAATAGAAAACAGTCCTCTCAACATCACTGGTCATCAGGGAAGTGTAAAGTAAAACCACAGTGAGATACTAGTACACTCCTGTTTTGATGGTTAAACAATACCAAGTGCTGGTGAGACATTGGAACATCTAGAACATTCTTACATTGCTGGTGTTAAATTGGTTAAACTGGTTAAATCAGAAAACAAATGATTTTCCAGATGGAGCCAGCATCATGGACAGGCAATCTGTGTAGTCGCTCAGGGTCCCAAACTCCAAAGAGCTTTGTGTGCGGTTTAATGCTTGCCTATCCATGTCTTAAAACTCTTAATAATTTTGTTTTTAAACTTGTTTTTGTAAGTGAAGTATTATGAGAATGTGGAGCATGCCCAGAGGAGGTAAGGTCAATTTGCGTGTCTGCTGCTGTTCCTTGCTACATTCAGGTCTAGCATTCACCATGCTCCATGAGCCTAGATTTTTAGCTGGAGCCAAGTATCTGGCAGTTCAATAAGACTCAAAGGAGTACATGGTAAGTGGGGGACTCTGAAAACCAGAAGAGGCCTCATTTCCATTTGAAGCAGAATTTGCTTTGAATGCAGAGAGAGGGCAATGCCATTTTAAGAAACACACACACACACACACACACACAAACAATCCTATCACAGCCGTTCTTACTCCCGTTACTTTCCTGTATTAGCCACATGGCTAGAAATGGTGATAGAGATGGAAAAGGAAAGATAGGGCAATCTAGAGTTCTTTTTTCTTTCAGTTTTCTTTTCACTAATAAACTGAATGTAGAAAGTATTAGCATAATGTGCATGTTTAAAGAAGTGAAAGAAAATATTTAACTTAGTTCTGTGTAGCATTTTAAGAATGAAATGCCGATGCATGTACAAACTAATAAATACAAATTGCATAATTTAGTGATTCTGCATACAGGTTAAATCCTCTCATATCTGCATTTAAAACTGCCACTGGGTACAATACAAAATGAATGGTAAAATTCAAGCTAATGTTTAAACATTTTAATTTTTTTCTACTTAGAATGACTTTAAATTGCAGATAAAAGAATATCATGACAAGTTGAGAGAGAAAGAAAGTGGAAAAAAGGAAAAGCTTTACGTTTTCATACCTTTAATAACACTTCCCCCCACTTTTTAAATGAGTGACCTTACATTTTCATTTTGCACTGAGCTTTGCAAATTAGATAATTGGTCCAGTTTATGAATCAGTAATTTTAATCCTAGATATGCACTTAACAAAAATAAATGCTTATTTTCACCAAAAGACATGCACGAAAATGTTAATAACCCCAAGACTGATTCATAGTAACCCCAAACAAGAAATAACCCAAAAGTTCATCAAAAGTATAAACTGTAGTATATTCATGTAATGGAATACTAAACAGCTATGTAAATAAATGATTACTGCTACATAGAGCAAGATGAATGAATTTCACAGACAGACCACTGAGCAAAAGAACTCAGACACAAAAAGAACATATGCTATTGTGATTTCATTTGTAAGAAGTCCAATACACAGGCTAAATAAATGTATCCTGATAGAAGTCAGAATAGCGGTTAAATTTAGGTAGATGGGGGAATGAAGGAGACTTCTGAGAAGCTGGGGATGGATTTTCTATATCTTGATCTGGGTGGTGGTTAAACATATACATGTTAGAAATTAAACAAGCATACTCTTAAGAGATGTGTACATTATTGCATGTCAGTTATCATAGCCTTTCTTACTCCTGTTTCTTTCCTGTGTTAATCAGCCACATGTACTAGAAATGGCAATAGAGATGGAAAAGGAAAGACAGGGCAACCCCAGAGTTCTTTTTTCTTTTAGTCCTTTGATGCTTCTTGATGAGCAGAAATAAGAATGTAAGCTATACTTCAATAAGGAGGAAATGCAAGGAAAAAAGGCATATCTTTCCCTTTTCTATTATCAAACACTTTAATGAATGTAAAACTTTCTAATTGTGTGTGTGTGTCTGTGTGTGTGTGCGTGTGTGTAAAATGTCCTTACCACCAATGGGATGCTTGTAGTTGCATTGTTCCTGTTGAATGTTCTTAGAGTGGGGCCCTGAGTGGCTATTCTCACTCCTGACTAATGGTCTCTTTGCCTTTTCATGAAAATAAATTGTTTATAAATAGTGGTGTTTTGTTATTTTACTACACTATTTTGAATCTATGTTTCTAATTCAAAGATTGACCACAATTAACTTTATTTATTTATTTTTTTGAGACAGGGTCTCACTTTGTCGCTTAGGCTGGAGTGCAGTGGCACAATCTTTGCTCACTGCAACCTCTGCCTGCCAGACTCAAGCAATTGATTCTCCCACCTCAGCTTCCCAAGCAGCTGGGACTACAGATACGTGTCATCACGCCTGGCTAATTTTTTGGGGATATTTTTTGTAGAGATGGAAGTCTCGTTGTGTTGCCCAGGCTGGTCTCAAACTCATGAGCTCGAACAATCTACCCACCTCAGCCTCCCAAAGTGTTGGGATTACAGGCGTGAGCCACTGAGCCCAGCTAGATTGACCATAAATAACCTTTGTGCCTTCTGTCTAAAATATGAAAGTTAAGCTTAGGCTCAGAGCTTCTTTTCTTCTTTAACTAAAAATAGAATTAAAATTGCTTTCAGGCATAATTATTTTCCTTTTAACACTGATGATCTCAATTTAAAATTTTCTCTAGAACTTTGGTTCTGCATGAAAGTTATCTTAATCATTTGCCTTTCTAGTTGTGTGGAAGTTCTTCCCTGATATGATTATGATCTGATCTTTTGCTTAATTCCAGTTTCTGCTCAAATGTTTTCAGAGAGACTTTGTATGACCACCCTCCAAAATAACACCAATCCCTCTGTCAAATTCTAGCCTTAATTCGTTTCATTTTTCTTCTTAGCCTTTACCTTGACCTGCCATTATGGTATGTCTGTGTGTGCATGTGTGCATGTGTGTATATATTTGCATATGTTATTGTCTGTCTTCCCCAATAAGAATACAACTTCTAAGAGAGTAAGAATTTCTGTTTTAGTAACTGGCAAGATGGCCAAATAGGAACAGCTCCGGTCTGCAGCTCCCAGTGAGATCAATGCAGAAGGCGGGTGATTTCTGCATTTCCAGCTGAGGTACCTGGCTCATCTCATTGGGACTGGTTAGACAGTGTGCACAGCTCACGGAGGGTGAGCAAAAGCAGGGTGGGGTGTTGCCTCACCTGGGAAGCACAGGGGGGTTGGGAACTCCCTCTCCTAGCCAAGGGAAGCCATGAGGGACTGTGTTGTGAGGGATGGTGCTATCCAGCCTAGATACTATGCTTTTCCCGTGGTCTTCGCAACCTGCAGACCAGGAGATTCCCTTGGGTGCCTATAGCATTAGGGCCCTGGGTTTCAATGACAAAATTGGGCAGCTGTTTGGGCAGACACCTAGTTAGCTGCAGGAGTTTTTTCTCATACCCCAGTGACGCCTGGAACTCCAGTGAGACAGAACTGTTCACTCCCCTGGAAAAGAGGCTTAAGCCAGGGAGCCAAGTGGTCTGACTCAGTGGATCCCACCCCCACAGAGCCCAGCAAGCTAAAATCCACTGGCTTGAAATTCTTGCTGCCAGCAAAGCAGTCTGAAGTCAACCTGGGATGCTCCAGCTTGGTGAGGGGAGGGGTGTCCACCATTACTGAGGCTTGAGTATGCGGTTTTCCCCTCACAGTGTAAACAAAGCCACCAGGAAATTTGAACTGGGCAGAGCTCAGCTTGGCAAAGTCTCTGTAGCCAGACTGCCTCTTTAGATTCCTTCTCTCTGGGCAGGACATCTCTAAAAGAAAGGCAGCAGCCCCAGTAAGGGCTTATAGATAAAACTCCCATCTCCTGGGACAGAGCACCTGAGGGAAGGGGTGGCTGTGGGTACAGCTTCAGGAGACTTAAATATTCCTGCCTGCCAGCTCTGAAGAGAGCAGTGGATCTCCCAGCATGGTGTTTGAGCTCTGCTAAGGGACAGATACCTCCCAGCAGGGGTCAACAGACCCCTCATACAGGAGAGCTCTGGCTGGCATCTGGCAGGTGCCCCTCTGGGACAAAGCTTCCAGAGGAAGGAACAGTCAGCAATCTTTGCTCTTCTGCAGCCTCCGCTGGTGATACCCAGGTCTGGAGTGGACCTCCAACAAGCTCCAGCAGACCTGCAGCAGAGGGGCCTGACTGTTAGAAGGAAAACTAACAAACAGAAAGGAATAGCATCAACATCAACAAAAAGGATGTCCACACAAAAACCCCATCTGAAAGTCACCAACATCAAAGACCAAAGGTAGATAAATCCACAAAGATGAGGAAAAAAACAGTGCAAAAAGGTTGAAAATTCCAAAAACCAGAATGCCTCCTCTCCTTCAAAGGATCACAACTCCTTGCCAGCAAGGGAACAAAGCTAGATGGAGAATGAGTTTGAAGAATTGACAGAAGTAGGATTCAGAAGGTGGGTAATAACAAACTCCTCTGAGCTAAAGGAGGATGTTCTAACACAATGCAAGGAAGCTAAGAACCTTGAATAAAGGTTACAGGAATTGCAAACTAGAATAACCAGTTTAGAGAAGAATATAAATGACCTGATGGAGCTGAAAAACACAGCATGAGAACTTCGTGAAGCATACACAAGTATCAAAAGCTGAATCAATCAAGCAGAAGAAAGGATATCAGAGATTGAAGATCAACTTAATGAAATGAAGTGTGAAGACAAGATTAGAGAAAAAAGAATAAACAGGAAGGAACAAAGCCTCCAAGAAATATGGGACTATGTGAAAAGACCAAACCTACGTTTGACTGGTGTACCTGAAAGTGACAGGGAGAATGGAACCAAGTTGGAAAACACTCTTTCAGATATTATCCAGGAGAACTTCCCCAACCTAGCAAGATAGGCCAATATTGAAATTCAAGAAATACAAAGAACATCACAAAGATACTCCGTAAGAAGAGCAACCCCAAGACACATAATCCTCAGATTCATCAAGATTGAAATGAAGGAAAAAGTGTTAAGGGCAGCCAAAGAGAAAGGTCAGGTAACCACAAAGGGAAGCCCATCAGACTAACAGCAGATCTCTGTGCAGAAACCCCACAAGCCAGAAGACAGTGGGGGCCAATATTTAACATTCTTAAAGAAAATAATTTTCAATCCAGAATTTCATATCCAGCCAAACTAAGCTACATAAGCGAAGGAGAAATAAAATCTTTTATAGACAAGCAAATGCTGAGAGATTTTGTCACCACCAGGTCTGCCTTACGAGAGCCTGAAGGAAGCACTAACTATGGGAAGGAAAAACCAGTACCAGCCACTGCAAAAATATACCAAATTGTAAAGACCATTGACATTATGAAGAAACTGCATCAGCTAATGGGCAAAATAACCAGCTAGCATCATAATGACAAGATCAAATTCACACATAACAGTATTAACCTTAAATGTAAATGGGCTAAATGCCAGAATTAAAAGACACAGAGTGGCAAATTGGATGAAGAGGCAAGACCCATCGGTGTGCTGTATTCAGGAAACTCATCAAACATGCAAAGACACACATAGGCTCAAAATAAAGGGATGGAGGAATATTTACCAGCAAATGGAAAGCAAAGAAAATAAAAAATAAAAAATAAACAAAAAGAGCAGGGGTTGCAATCATAGTCTCTCATAAAACAGACTTTAAACCAACAAAGATCAAAGAAAACACAGAAGGGCATTACATAATGGTAAAGGGATCAATGCAACAAGAAGAGCTAACTATTCTAAGTATATATGTACCCAACACATAGCACCCAGATTCACAAAGCAAGTTCTTAGAGACCTACAAAGAGACTTAGAGTCCCACACAATAATAGTGGGAGACTTTAACACCCCATTGTCAATAGTAGACAGATCAATGAGACTGAAAATTAACAGGAATATTCAGGACTTGAACTGAGCTCTGGACCAAGCGGATCTAATAGACATCTACAGAACTCTCTACTCCAAATCAACAGAATATACATTCTTCTCAGCACCACATCGCACTTATTCTAAAATCAACCACATAGGTTGGGCGTGGTGGCTCACGCGTGTAATCCCAGCACTTTGGGAGGCCAAGGTGGGCAGATCATGAGGTCAGGAGATCGAGACCATCCTGGCTAACATGGTGAAACACCATCTCTACTAAAAATACAAAAAAATTAGCCAGGCATGGTGGCGGGCATCTGTAGTCCCAGCTACTTGGGAGACTGAGGAAGGAGAATGGCTTGAACCCAGGAGGCAGAGCTTGCAGTGAGCCAAGATTGAGCCACTGCACTCCAGCCTGGGTGACAGAGTGAGACTCCATCTCAAAAAAAAAAAAAAAAAAAAAAAAAAAAAAAAAAAAAAAAAAAACAACCACATAATTGGAAGTAAAACACTCCTTAGCAAATGCAAAAGAATGGATCTGTCATCCACAGTGCAATCAAATTAGAACTCAGGATTAAGAAACTCATTCAAAACCACACAACTACATGGAAACTGAACAACCTACTCCTGAATGACTACTGAGTAAATAACAAAATTAAGACAGAAATAAATAAGTTCTTTGAAACCAATGAGAACAAAGACACAGCCTACAGAATCTCTGGGACACAGCTAAAGCAGTGTTTAGAGGGAAATTAATAGCACTAAATGCCCACAGGAGAAAGCGGGAAAGATCTAAGATTGACACCCTAACATCACAATGAAAAGAACTAGAGAAGCAAGAGCAAACATATTCAACCACTAGCAGAAGACAAGAAATAACTAAGATTAGCACAGAACTGAAGGATATAGAGACATGAAAAACACTTCAAAAAATCAGTAAATCCAGGAGCTGCTTTTTTGAAAAGATTAACAAAATAGATAGAATGCTAGTCAGACTAATAAAGAAGAAAAGAGAGAAGAAACAAATAGACACAATAAAAAATTATAAAGGAGATATCACCGCTGATCCAACAGAAATACAAATTTCCATCAGAGAATACTATAAACACTTCTACACAAATAAACTAGAAAATTTAGAAGAAATGGATAAATTCCTGGACACATACAGCCTCCCAAGACTAAACCAGGAAGAAGTAGAATCCCTGAATAGATCAATAACAAGTTCTGAAAGTGAGGCAGCAATTAACAGCCTACAAACCAAAAAAAGCCTAGGACCAGATGGATTCACAGCCAAATTCTACCAGAGGTACAAAGAGGAGTTGGTACCATTCCTTCTGAAACTATTCCAAACAATAGAAAAATAGAGGATCCTTCCTAACTCATTTTATGAGGCCAGCATCATCCTGATACCAAAACCTGACAGAGACACAACAAAAAAGGAAAATGTCAGGCCAATATTCCTGATGAACATCGATGCGAAAATCCTTAATAAAATACTAGTAAACTGAATCAAGCAGCACATCCAAAAGCTTATCCATCACGATCCAGTCAGCTTCATCCCTGGATGCAAGGCTGGTTCAACATACACAAATCAATAAAGGTAGTCCATCACATAAACAGAACCAATAACAAAAACCACATGATTATCTAATAGATTCAGAAAAGGCCTTCGATAAAATTCAACACCCCTTCATACTAAACATTCTCAATAAACTAGGTATTGATGGAATGTATCTCAAAATAATAAGAGCTATTTATGACAAACCCACAGCCAATATCATACTGAATGGGCAAAAGCTGGAAGCATTCCCTTTGAAAACTGGCACAAGACAAGGATGCCCTCTCTCACCACTCCTATTCAACATAGTATTGGAAGTTCTGGCCAGGGAAATCAGGCAAGAGAAAGAAATAACAGGTATTCAAATAGGAAGACAGGAAGTCAAACTGTCTCTGTTTCCAGATGACATAATTGCATATTTAGAAAACCCCATCATCTCAGCCCAAAATCTCCATAAGCTGATAAGCAACTTCAGCAAAGTCTCAGGATACAAAAGCAATGTGCAAAAATCACAAGCATTCCTATACACCAATAATAAAAAAAACAGAGAGCCAAATCATGAGTGAATTTCCATTCACAATTGCTACAAAAAGAATAAAATACCTAGGAATCAACTTACAAGGGATGTAAAGGACCTCTTCAAGGAGAACTACAAACCACTGCTCAAGGAAATAAGAGAGAACACAAACAAATGGAAAAACATTCCATGCTCATGGATAGGAAGAATCAATATCATGAAAATGGCCATACTGCCCAAAGTAATTTATAGATTCAATGCTATCCCCATCAAGCTACCATTGACTTTCTTCACAGGATTAGAAAAAACTACTTTAAATTTCATATGGAACCAAAAAAGAGCCCCTATAGCCAAGACGATCCTAAGCAAAAAGAACAAAGCTGGAGGCATCACACTACCTGACTTTATACTACAAGGCTACAGTAACCAAAACAGCATGGTACTGGTACCAAAACAGCATGGTACTGGTACCAAAACAGATATATAGACCAATGGAGTAGAACAGAGGCCTCAGAAATAACGCCACATATCTACAACCATCTGATCTTTGACAAACCTGACAAAAACGAGTAATGGGGAAAGGATTCCCAATTTAATAAATGTTGTTGGGAAAACTGGCTAGCCATATGCAGAAAACTGAAACTGGACTCCTTCCTTACACTTTATACAAAAATTAACTTAAGATGGATTAAAGACGAACATAAGACCTAAAGCCATAAAAATCCTAGAAGGAAACCTAGCTAATACCATTCAGAACATAGGCATGGACAAAGACTTAATGACTAAAACACCAAAAGCAATGGCAACAAAAACCAAAATTGACAAATGGGATCTAATTAAACTAAAGAACTTCTGTACAGCAAAACAAACTATCATCAGAGTGAACAGACAACATACAGAATGGGAGAAAATTTTTGCAATCTATCCATCTCACAAAGGGCTGATATCCAGAATCAACAAGGAACTTAAACAAATTTACAAGAAAAAAACAACCCAATCAAAAAGTGGGCAAAGGATATGAACAGGCACTTCTCAAAAGAAGACATTTATATGGCCAAGAAATATGAAAAAAAACCTCATCATCACCGGTCATTAGAGAAATGCAAATCAAAACCACAATGAGATACCATCTCATGCCAGTTAGAATGGGGATCATTAAAAAGTCAGGAAACAACAGATGCTGGAGAGGATTTGGAGAAATAGGAATGCTTTTACGCTGTTGGTGGGAGTGTAAATTAGTTCAACCATTGTGGAAGACAGTGTGGTGATTCCTCGAGGATCTAGAACCAGAAATACCATTTGACCCAGCAATCCCGTTACTGGATATATACCCAAAGGATTATAAATCATTCTACTATAAAGACACATGCACATGTATGTTTACTGCAGCACTGTTCACAATAGCAAAGACTTGGAACCAACCCAAATGCCCATCAATGACAGACTGGATAAAGAAAATGTGGCACATATATGCCATGGAACACTATGCAGCCATAAAAAAGGATGAGTTAATGTCCTTTGCAGGGACATGGATGAAGCTGGAAACCATCATTCTCAGCAAACTAACAAAGGAACAGAGAACCAAACACTGTATGTTCTCACTCATAAGTGGGAGTTGAACAATGAGAACACATAGACACAAGGAGGGGAACATCACACACTGGGGCCTGTTGGGGTTGGGGGACTAGAGGAAGGATAGCATTAGGAGAAATACCTAATGTAGATGACGGGTTGATAAGTGCAGCAAACCACTATGGCATGTGTATACCTTTGTAACAAACCTGCACTTTCTGCATATGTACCCCAGAACTTAAAGTATGATAATTAAAAAAAGAATTTCTGTTTTATTATCTGCTTGGCACCTAGTAGGTACACAATAAACATTTGTTGACTGAATAACAAACCTTATTTTGAAAAACTAGAAAAAAATGTAATTTTGGAATTTTACATTTTATCAACTGTTGAACATGAACATTTATTAAATTTTATGGTGCAATTTAAAACATAGTAACTCTAGCAAGAGATAGGTGCTTATCCTGAAAGTAAAAAGTGTAGCAGAGAATATGGAAGGATAAATATTATTGGTAGGACCTGGTGTGCAATTGGAATTTTCCTGGAGTTTCACAGGGTTCTCCAGCTTGAAAGGGCAAAAAGCAGAAGTTGGGATCTGGAGCAGAGTGGGCTCCACCTTCAGCCATCTCTGTGCCCAGCACATTGGAGATGCAGCCTGCTAACCACTGGATGTCACTGTTGTCTCACGCTCTTCAGTCTGGGTGTCCTGTCAGGTCTCTTTACGCATGAATATGCAATGTCCTGGTTTACAGCCGTGACAGAGGGCACAGACTCACCTGTACAGGCCTTCTCAATATGGAATCACATACTGTTCCTACATAAAATTGATTTCCAGTTCTGAACAACACAGAAAGGTTTGAAGACATGAGTGGTCTCAAGTGCGGCTCTCAGCTTTAGTCTCAGCCCTAAAACAGCGCTCAGGAGTAGGAACACAGCTGCCAGGACAGTTCCCTGTCACTCAAGAGCTGATAGGCTTTTCTTCAGGTTGAGACCTACAGGCAAGGACTGGAAATCATTTGGGTTTCACAGCTGGTTTAGATGATATTCAAAAATAACACCAAAATTCTTCCATTAAAGAACAAAACAAAAAAATAGGAATTGAAGAACAAGGGTCAGTGACTAGTTTGTGTTGAAACATGTCAGCTGCTCTTACTTTGAATGAAGTTATTTGCAACACAAAGTTACAGCTCACCTGGGAAGTTTATCTTCAGCCAGTCTCATTAAGATCTCCCAACCTGCAGGCAACACCTGTTTGTCTCCATTACTTACCCACCATATAAATATAATAAATGGACGAGTTGCTATGGATTGCTTAATTGTGGCCTGCTGTCTCCTGTTGGAGCCTTTGCTCACATTTATTGATTTCAAGGCATGAATAATCCTTAGAAACTTGCGCCACTCCCATTAGGAGTATTTCCTTTAAAATTCATTTATTCAGGCCAGACCCTATGGCTCATACCCTATGGCTCATAATGATTGATTGAGTCCAGGAGTTTGAGGCTGCAAGGAGTCGTGATTTTACCACTGCACTCCAGCCTGGGCCACAGGGTGAGACCCTGTCTCTCTCTATATATTATTAAATATATATAAATATAAATAAAATAAAATAAAATGTATTTATTCAGTGACTTACCAGACATTTGTTGAGTGTCATCTCTAAGCCCCACGCACTGTTTTAGGGGCTGGAGATACAGCCGTGATACAACAAACAAAGTCTCTATTACTGCGGAGCCCACATTCTAGTGTTTGATAGAGATTAAACTAAAGGAAAATTGCCCAGATCATTTCTGTAGGTGTCAGGAGGCAGATCTGGCCTTCCATCACCAAGAAGGTGGTTTAGTAGCTCAATGAGTAGATAAGGCTTTAGTGAGAGCCATCACATCCCAGTATAGGAACGGCAACAGCCTGGAGCAGCCGTTTTCTTCATTTTCATTTTTGCTCCCTCCAGTCAGTTCACAAATAGCCAAAGAGATTCTTTAAAATCAAATCTCATTTTGTAGCTTCTTTGCTTCAAGTCCTTCAATGGTTTATCACTCCTCCTAAAATGACAAGACAATTCCTGTGATGGCTGTGAGTTGGCACCTGCCTATTTCCCCAGCCTACGCTGATAGTCATACTTCCACTGTAGAGATTCACTGGTCATTTTGCCCTTCCTCTAATTGCCAGGCACTTTTCTGCATCAGAACTTCTGTATATGCTGTTTCCTTTGACTGGAAAGCTCTTTTCCCATCATCCCTCCCTCCCCTCACATGCAAACTCACCCTTTAGTGTCAGCTTGAACTGCAGCCAGTTCTGCAGGGAAGCCAGTCCCCCTAGGTCAATCAGGTTTCCCTAGTTCCATAGCCCTTCTTTTTTTTTTTTTTTTTTTTTTTTTTTTTTTTTTTTTTTTTTTGTTTCGAGACGGAATCTCGCTCTGTCGCCCAGGCTGGAGTGCAGCGGCGCAATCCCGGCTGACTGCAAGCTCCGCCTCCCAGGTTCACGCCATTCTCCTGCCTCAGCCTCCCTAGTAGCTGGAACTACAGGCGCCTGCCGCCACGCCCAGCTAATTTTTTTTTTTTCTGTATTTTTAGTAGAGACGGAGTTTCACTGCGTAAGCCAGGATGGTCTCAATCTCCTGACCTCGTGATCCACCCACCTTGGCCTCCCAAAGTCCATAGCCCTTCTAACATTGATGCCCATCATACCCTCTCAAACACCTGAGCCAGCACATTGTTTCCCAGTGCTATCTCATTCCAGTCGCTGAACAGTTTGGCAATTGACCTCTACAATGTGTCAAGGTATTGGTTCTGTACCTGCCACGCTTCGGGTGGGGGGTCCTTATCGCAAGCTGGCCAAATGGGTAATCTGTTTCCCAAATCTCATAATGGAGTCTGCCTCCCGGGACCACTTCTGTAACCGTCTGTCTGTCTGTCTATCTATCTATCTATCTATCTATCTATCTATCTATCTATCTATCTATCTATTGGTTTTGGGGGAACAGGTGGTGTTTGGTTAAGTTCTTTAGTGGTGATTTCTGAGATTTTGGTGCACCCATCACCCAAGCAGTGTACTCTGTACCCAATGTATAATCTTTTATCCCTTACCCACCTCCTACACTTTCCCCCGAGTCCTCAAAGTCCATTGTATCATTCTTATGCCTTTGCATCCTCATAGCTTAGCTCCCACTTATGAATGAGGACACATGATATTTGGCTTTCCATTCCTGAGTTACTTCACTAAGAATAATGGTCTCCAATTTCATCCACGTTGCTGTGAATGCCATTATTTCATTCCTTTTTATGGTCGAGTAGTATTCCATGTTTTGTGTGTGTGTGTATAAAATTATGAGATATATATATAATTATATATATATCTCATAATTTATATATATAATTATATATATATATCTCCTAATTTTTATATAATCTCATAATTTCTTTATCCAGTCATTGATTGATGGGCATTTGGGCTGATTCCATATTTTTGCAATTGCGAATTGTGCTGCTATAAACGTGTAAGTATCTTTTTCGTGTAATGACTTCTTTTCCTCTGGGTAGATACCTAGGAGTGGGATTGCTGGATCAAATGGTAGATCTACTTTTAGTTCCTTGTGGATCTCCACACTATTTTCCAGAGTGTTTGTACTGGTTTACATTCCCACCAGCAGTGTAAAAGTCTTCCCTTTTTACCACATCCATGCCAACATCTATTATTTTTTGATTTTTTGATTATGGCCATTCTTGCAGGAGTGAGGTGGTATCACTTAGTGGTTTTGATTTGTATTTCCCTGATCATTAGTGATGTTGAGCATTTTTTCATCCTTGTTGTTCATTTGCATGTTTTCTTTTGAGAATTGTCTATTCATGCCCTTAGTCCACTTTTTGATGGGACTGTTTATTTTTTTCTTGCTGATTTGTTTGAGTTCCTTGTAGATTCTGGATATTAGTCCTTTGTTGGATGTATAGACTGGGAAGATTTTCTCCCACTCTGTGTGTTGTCTGTTTACTCTGATGATTATTTCTTTTGCTGTGCAGCAGCTTTTTGGTTTCAGCCCCATCTATTGATCTTTGTTTTTGTTACATTTGCTTTTGGTTTCTGAAATCTTTGCCTAAGCCAAGGTCTAGAAGGGTTTTTCCAGGTTTTTCCGATGTTATCTTCTAGAATTTTTGTGCTCTGTAACCAACTGTCTTCGGTTGGGTCCCCTGAAAACAGCTCTGACATAGAGATGTATGGGCAGCAGTTTATTGCTGAGTGCACCGAGGATCAACACGGGGAAGGTGCAAGGGAAGTGATATTCCTAGAGAGGTAGAACTGCGATATAGTTTCAACAGAAGCTTTGGCCAAGCCCAGAAGGGGCCCTGGAGCTGGGATGGCTCTTCAGAGTTGTTCCATTTATAGCAAGGGACTACTGGGCCTTGGAACCTGCAGCCATTAGCCCCTGGGTGCTGGTTGCTTCTGAAGAGGGCAGTATACTTTGAGTAAAGCAGCTTTTTTCAGCCAAGGGCAGTTCCATCAGAGAGACACAACTGTGAGCAGCCAACACCTTTGGCTGCTGGGAAGCCAATACTTCAGTCTGAGGTTGGGATCTTGGTGGTACAGCTGAACCCCCACTACAGAAATCCTGCCAGACTTCACACAGTGGGTTTTCAAGAAATTATTGCTGGGTTCTTTTAGTTCTATAAAACATGAGCCTGTTACTATTGCGGGACTTTCCCCCTAGTTCAGCTAAAGACAGGGGTCCTTATCATACGGCCAGGACATCTGTAGGCTCACAGACGATTGAAGGGTGAGAATTATGGAATTTACTGGGCAAAAAGGAAAAAAAGGAGGGAACAGGGACTTTCCTCAAGGCCAGAGTTCCTACTGGGGAGCTTCCCACCCCGCTGTTCGAACCCCAGGTTCCACACAGGAAGAGGAGGGGCCAGGATCCTCCCTGCTGCAAACAGATGGAACCTCGTTGGCTCCACCCCAGTGCACATTCCTCCCAGTGCGCAGGCCAGCTGGAGTTTTTCCAGGGACCCGCTCCCACGTGGCTTTCTCACTATCTTGACCCTTCTTTGCTTCTGTCTCTGCTCTCAGATTTAATTTTTGTTGACTCATCATCTCTACCTTTTATTCTTCTGAATATCTTCACCTGGCAGAAAAGAAAAATTGGACTAAAATGTCTACTATCTAGCAGGCAGTATGCTGGGAACTTCACATATGCCCTCTTTCCAAATACTAACATTTATTCCTTTTGTCTTCCAAAATTTGTTAAAACTCTTTATTTTACCTCTGTTCCATCATCTTTTATTTCTGAGATTTTATTTCATAAAGTTGTTCTAAGCTTCATTTTTAAATGAAGACATCTGGTGATCGCATGTACACTCATTTCAGGAATGAAATGAAAATAGAAAAGAACCAAAAAGATATTTCCTCAATAGCAGTTAACCATATTATGAATTGCTTCATTATTTTATTAAGTTACTAAAATTGATACATACTTCCTATTTAACTGTAACTTTGCAATGGCAAGAACTGTTAATAAAGGTCATATATTTATATATGTGTATATTATTAGATTTCTGCAAACAATAATTGCAATAAGAATAAATTTTTTTTTTTTTTTGAGATGGGGTCTGGCTCTGTTGCCCAGGCTGGAGTGCAGTGGCTGGATCTCAGCTCACTGCAAGCTCCGCCTCCCGGGTTGACGCCATTCTTCTGCCTCAGCCTCCCAAGTAGCTGGGACTACAGGCGCCCACCACCTCGCCCGGCTAGTTTTTTGTATTTTTTAGTAGAGACGGGGTTTCACTGTGTTAGCCAGGATGGTCTCGATCTCCTGACCTCGTGATCCGCCCATCTCTCCCTCCCAAAGTGCTGGGATTACAGGCTTGAGCCACCGTGCCAGGCCAAGAATAAATTTTTAAATGAATCATTTCACGGCTCTTCATAAGCCTACTAAATCCTGTATCATGCACTCTATAATTCTTAATGAGATATTTATTGCTAGTCTTTTGTTGCCCCAACCAGGTAGTAAAAATGAAATGATGTCACCTGGATTGCCATATCATTTTGTCTATGTGACCTAATATCATTTTTTAAAAACTTGGATTATTATATTTTTATCTTAGAATCTGCTCACTGTTTTGATCTATTTCCTCATATGGTTTTAGGTATCTCAATATTCAGTCTAGTGGAATTAGCACAGTACTAGAAGTAAAATAGCCTGGGTTTTAGAATGAGCCTTGGTTTTCTCACATGTGAAACAGAATTGATGTTCATATCATATGTTGCAGTGAGATCAGTTAAGAAAAACTATGGAGAAGAGCTTTGAAAACAGCAAGATGTTGTAAAAAATGAAAGTATTATTACTAAAATAGAAAAATATAAGAAGAAAGAAAAGTAAAATCTATTCACTGGCAGTGGCCTGTGTTGCAGGCACTTTACACAGGTTATTTCACAGCCATGCTGCGAGGCAGGTATTGTTTATCCCCATTTTATGGATGAGAATGCTGAGGCCGAGAGAGGCTCAATAACTACTTGATGCCATTGATTGGTAATAGTGTCTGAGTCCCAATTCACATCTAGCTCTTTGGATTCCGAGTCTTGCCTTCTTTCCACTGCACCAAAAGTGACTCTCAATTAATTGTGGATAATCAGTGGAAATCAGTTTACTCTTGGGAATCTTTCCATTTATGCCCCCTCCCATTGCTTTCAAAATCACCTCTGTTATGTTCCTTGAAATCTTAGAGAGGCAGTGGATTGTAATTTAAGAATTCTTGCTTATAGCAGCACAGTTTACCTTGTTGCCCATATTTGTTCTGGATCAAGGGATCTGAACCCTCAAATACATGCCAGCACTGCTAGTTACATGTATTTTTCTACGTCTAATTGCAAGCCTTAGTAAGAAGAAATGGGTTTGAGGATGCATCTTTCAGGTCAGTTCCAGAAGGTCGGGAGGTGCAAATGAGCTGAGCTGTTGATTCAGTTGAGATCATTTTGATGAGCACATGCTTGCATGTGGGTCTATAATGTGGTTCATCTCCATAAAATCCCAAGCTTTATGAGTTTGAAAGCATTAACTCATGTCTTAGAAACATCCCAGATAGATTATTATAATTCTTGGTGTGCTGCCTGACCATCTGCTTACCTACAGGAATTACAATCACATGTAATGGCTCTGCTCAAACCTAGGCTCAGAAAAGAAATATGAGAATACCTGAGTCCTTTTCTGTTTTGTCGAAGCAGCACTATTTTTTTACACCCTGCTCAGCATAATAATGAAAAATGTGTTAATTTGTGACTTTTCTTGCTTCAAATTAATCAGAATAGGAAAATACTTAGTTGTGTACTTTTTGCTCTTGTTGTTCCATGAGAATATATTGATCATCTCATGCAGCATGCAAGTCAGTTAATGGTATTTAAATACTTGCTGCCTTGTATCCTGTCACGGCTTCTACTTAATTTCACTTTGCAGATTTAGCAAAATCACAGTGAAAAATATACAGCAGCTCTGGTAGGTCATCTGGTCAGGGTTTTAATGGAAAAAGTAAGGGAAAGTGTGAGGCAGAATGACCAGATTCCCATAATGTTCCTCCTCTCCTGATAATGGAATATTAATTTCTTAGCTGCATGTAAACAATATAAAAACCACACTTAACCTTTTCTCATCCCATTGCATTCTTCACATGACTTCATTTGACTATATTGACTTTATCCAGGTATAAAACCCAAATAGATTCCACAGTACAAAAACTACTTTTTTTTTTTCTTCTCTGAAAATATAAGTGTTTTATTGTAAAGACTGGTTATAAATGAAGGTAATGTCACAATTTAAGGCTTATTTGGTTAATTATCTATTTGATGGCCATAGATATACCCTTAAGCCCTGGGCTACTGGAAGACCAGGCAAGAGAGTGTAAATTCATCATTACTCTGGGAAAGCAATCAAACCTCACAAAATAAAAAAAGCCAGATGTGGTGGCTCCCACCTGTAATTGCAACACTTTGAGAGGCTGAGGCGGGAGGATTGCTTGAGCCTAGGAGTTTGAGACAGCCTGGACAACATACTGATAACCTGTCAAAACAAAGAACTAAAAAATTAGCTGGACATGGTGGCATGTACCTGTAGTCCCAGCTTCTTGGGAGGCTGAGATGGGAGGATTGCTTGAGCCCATGAGGTCAAAGTTGCAGTCAGCCGTAATCATGCCACTACACTCCAGCCTGAGCAACAGAGTGAGACTTTGTCTCAAAAAAACAACCAATCTATCCCTTCCTCCCTCCCTCTCTCCTTTCCTTCCTCCTTCCCTCCCTTCCTTCTCCACAGATATTGTATTGACAGCTGTTAAGTGCTGGCACTGTGCTAGTCTGCAGGACACAGAAGCGAACAAGCAGTCACAGCACTTGCCCTTATAAGCATCACACTCTAGTGGGTGAGACAGACATGAAACATAATTTCTCTGAGAACCTTGGGAGTACACTTGTTGTGCTTGCTATGTTTGAAAATATCTGGATGCTGTGAGAACAATGGAGAGGAAATGAGGAAGAATAACTAGCATTTCCTTAAGTGAGATTATTTTTCTTGTTATTTTGTTGTCAGAAAGAAACATTACAGAATTCAACAGGCCATTTCTCATGGCTTTCTTTTCTACTTTCCTCTCGACTTCTTGGTCATTCTCAGCAATTGCCTGTGGGTGTTTTGAGCAAATGCAATTTTATGGGGAAATAGTTAGAGTTCCAATGCCTTTACTTAGTCTAAAACCACTATGCACCCTGATCCCCGAAGCTGACATTTTAAAATTAGTTTTATGTTTTATTCTATTTTCTTAGACACACTCCTAATATTGTCTTGTTTAGGTGCATGTATTTTTCAAATACTGCTAGCTTTCAACTAAAGACAGAAGTCTAATTTCCACCTAAGCTGAAAGAATTTCTAAGAGTTTTATCCTAAAAAACAATGCTGATCTTAGCGGGTAACTAGGGCAGGCCACAGGGAGGAAATGAAGAGGGATTCAGGCATTCTGGTGCAGGGACAAGGCATGGGAAAGCAGAGAATGAGCTGGTGCAAATCCCAGGGCCTAGCATTGTGTGGGTGATTCTGGTACTCAGAGTTTTGGCTTTGAAATGTGGCTATAACCTTTTTAAAAATTTTTAATATTTTATTTAATCCAATATATCAAAAAACATTATCATTTCAATATGTAAGCAAAATAAAAAAATATTAATGAGATATTTTGCATTATTTTTTCATAGTAAGTCTTTGAAAGTAGGTATAGCTATTAATTTTTTTTCAGCTGGCTTCACTTCCTCTTTGTTTAATTATAGAAGGTCTTCCAAAGTATGCCTGGGAACAGTAATTCTGTGGAATGTTAACAAGTGTTAGATGAAAAAAAGAAAAAATAAAATTATCTATGGTCAAATAAGTTTCCTTTCCTTTTTTTAAGATGGGNAGCAAAATAAAAAAATATTAATGAGATATTTTGCATTATTTTTTCATAGTAAGTCTTTGAAAGTAGGTATAGCTATTAATTTTTTTTCAGCTGGCTTCACTTCCTCTTTGTTTAATTATAGAAGGTCTTCCAAAGTATGCCTGGGAACAGTAAGTAATTCTGTGGAATGTTAACAAGTGTTAGATGAAAAAAAGAAAAAATAAAATTATCTATGGTCAAATAAGTTTCCTTTCCTTTTTTTAAGATGGGGTCCTGCCCATGCTGCCAGGGCTGGAGCAATCCTCCCAGTTCAGTCTCTCAGATAGCTGGGCCTACAGGTGCGGGCCCCCAGGCTAAGCTCCAGTGAGTTTCTTTACTGTAAGACTTTTCAGAAAATTTCAAATCCAAAATGCATTGTGAATCATCAAGAGAGGAATCCTAAGCAGTTATGCTCAAATCTATTTGATGATGACCCTCTTTTTTATAGAACATCTCCTAGGACTAGCATTGCATACAATGAAGTTTGGAAAACATTAGGCTTAGATTACTTTCTAAATAAATTTATTCTATTGAGGATAGCAACGGATGTCAGGGAAGATGCTTCATGACATGTAGCATAGCAGGGAAGAAAATGGGTCTGGGATGAAAGTGTTGTTACAGATAATCCACAAAATGGCTAATTCACAGGGAACAAAGTCATTGAAAGAGTTGACGTTACTATCATTTGATTTCACAATGGCATGGTGAAGATGCGCACCAGTGTAGTTTTTATATATACTGTGAGATTTGGTGATAGCAATTCATTGCTAGTTCTTTAGGACCCGTTATGTAAAGTTAGAATCATTTTGGATTGATTCTTTTAATCCACCAGAGTTGATTTTTTAAAAATTCTTTTTTCACTCATTTGGTTTAAATATCACAGATTTGTAGTATTTCCATCCTTCCTTTACTGGAAGCGAATGTCCTGGTTAGGATATGGCCTCACTAGAGATGAATAAAAGTGAAATACAACTAAATGCTGCATGATTTCATAACTCTGTAAAAACATATCGACCAATTTGAATTGCTCTATGAAGATCTCTTTCTGTTTATTTCGATACCAGCTTTCCTAATTACTCTCACTTCTATGTTCAGTGGGACTTTATGATGTCTCTTTGGATTCTAACAAATGTTGTAATTCATTGCCAAGTTCTTTTTCCTAATGTACTGATAGAAGTAAAAGGTGTAGTTGTACTGTTTTCCTCTCTGGCATCTGAAAATAAAGTTTGCATTCTCTTTCTGAAACTAGATTCTTAAATCTACCTTTCTTTATCATCCTTTAACACATTGGCCTTATAGTTAGAAAATTTACTTAAAACACAAAGTATAAACACATTTCAGATAGATGGAACTGTCCCCACTTGAAGTTAAAAAGGGGGTCCCAGCTCATATTGCAGATTGAAGGTGAGAGATGAATGAGTAAGTAGAATTGAGAGAAATGGGTTTTGATTTTGACATTAGAATTCAAAATTCTACCAAGTGTGTTCAAATAGAAATCATGTTTAAAAGCTGTAAGAGTAAAAGGGAACTTCACATTACAATATTTTTATAAAGAAACGAAAATGCATTTGTTCTAATTCAGTTCTGCTTTTGAATTCTTATGTGACCTTTCCTGGGTGCCTCTGTGCTGCCCAGACATAGGAAATATTCTTTCTGTGAAATGGATAGAACCTTCCTCAACCCCACAAAGTTTGATGAATCATTTATTGCGCCTCCACCTTTTTGCTAAGCCCTAGCGCAATTAATCTTTGTTTTTAAAGTACTCTAAAATGCTAGGTCATAAGGTCTACCAGATTAATAAATTATTGTAAAGCATTTGTAAGTAAGGAGGCCTTGTCTAAACATTACATATTATAAGAATGGGATGGAAGTGAAGCTTAAGATCACCTCTTCCTGGGGTGTCTTCCTATCAGCCCAGCTCTTGGAATACTCCTTTAATTGTCAAATTAGGTTTCTCAGTCATTTCAAAAGTGGAATTTCTTCCTTTTCTTTTTAAATTTCATTAGGACGTAATTCTGATCCCAATATATTGATTTTTCAGATGTAAAGAAATTCAGACATCTATTCAATAATTATGGAGGGGTAGATTAGGTACCCACATAGTATTCTCTTCGTTTCTTTCCTGTCCACTAAGTGAGGAAAACATCTCCATACGTGGAGAGGGTGTCCTCTTGGTGTTGGGTTGGGCAGGTGGCTGACTGAGCATATGGTTTGGGACTATGGCTTGGGGGAGCTATGGTTCATAGAAGGTGAGCACTTAGGTAATTGAAAATAATCATTCATTCAGTATAGTTTGAGCACCTACTCTGTGTCAGACAATATATTTGCAGGGTCAGAGACCTAAACAATGTGAAATAGAGCTAAGGTTGAAATTGTTATCTGTTGCCAGAAGGCCTGGATATTTCCCAGGAGTGGCTCAGAACAGATAGAGGGATTTATAATAATGATCTGAGTTTGTTGCAGTTCTCCCCTGCTGTTGGGGCTTCCAGATATTTAAAGAGCTGGTACTTTCTGCTCTGAGTAAAGGTTTTAATTAAACTGGGATTGTAACTGCAGTAGTTAGTGAGCAATTCAGGATAATGCTAACAATGATACCCCATGGTCCTTGAAACATTATACTTTAGAAAGAACTTTCATAGGAATTAATACTTTAACCCTTATAGTCCTGTAAGGTAGAAGGCTTTGACCTGCCAATATCACATAAACAGTAAAATCAGGAGTGTCTGACCACATGACCAGTCTCATTTGTCTCCCTGATCTGTGTTCCCAGGGCTTAGATCAGGGATCAGCAAACTACAGCCTGTGGGACAAACCCAACTGGGTTTCAACAGCCCCTGGCTTAAGAACAAATCTTGTATTTTAACAGGATTATAAAACAAAGAATATGTGACAGAGACAGCATGTGGCCCGCAAAGTCTGAAATATTTGTGTGTGGCACGTTATAAGAGTTTGCCAACCCTTGGCTTGCAGGCTTACGTACAGGTCTTCCTGCTGTGTAGGGACTATTAGCATAATCCAGTCTAGAAAACATTTGGAAAATTACCAGTAACTCAAAAAAGTGTTCAAAATTCTTGCAAAAATATTTGAAAAGGCAAAGGCGAAACTGTTTGGCTTTACTGAAGAGTCTGAAGAATACCAACTGAAAGTAGACTGTCCGTGGCTCTGCGCCAGTGATGTGTCAGTACCAGCTTGTGAGAGCGGAATGTACACATCTCTTCCCATCTCCAGGTGCAGTGATGTCAAGTGGATAGCTTGGAATCAACCAAAATATAAATATTTATACTTCAGAAATTGGCAAAATCTACAAACTGGGTACTTTTCTCCTCAGAAATCTGGTTTTGAGATGTTTACCATTATGCTACTAAATGTATGTCATTTGATGTCTGAAGTCATTTATAACCCAGACTCATGTATTTATCCTAGCAATAAGGAGACTTGTGTTTTGAAATTTAATAAAAGCCATTTTTTTTACCTGATAATTGATAAATTTTCTTAGAAGCTGAAACTGAGGGCATATATAGTTATATGTGATCTATATAAGGAGAATAATAAAAGTAACTAGATTATTGGGTCATTATGAGAATTAAGTGTGTTAATAGATGTAAATTTTCAAAGGTAAAGCATTTAAAGCAGTGCCAATATTAGGTTCTATTATTTCCATATCCACACTCCAGTTCTATGAAACACAGTGCATTTAGACTAATGCCATCTAGGCTGAGTCTGGAGCTGACCCTGGGCTTGGAGTTGGCGGAACAGTTTGTCTATCTTTGATTCGCCATTTCCCACCATGTATTCTCAGGTAAGTAAACCTCAGTATGCCTGACTCTTTTCATCAGTAGGCAAAGCTTAATGTCACCCACCTTGCCAGTTAGTGGGAGGATAGACAAGATAATACCTGGGAAGGAGCTTTGCTAATGGCAGCATACCACATAAGCCTAAGGTATTATTATCTCACAACAATATGATCTTGGAATGTGTGCAGTAAGATTCAGGCTGACATTCTGTTGAAAAGAAGAAATAAATGAGTCACATCTTCCTTTGCCTCTCACCCTTTTCTGTCAAAAGCAGTGAATCATTGACCAAAAATGAAAACAAAGTTGTCAGAAAGGCTCATATGAAAGTTTTATTCTACTTAAATAAACTCTGAAGGTATTGACTGGAAACCAATATACTGAACTCAACTACTATAGAAACTAACATGAGGCTGGGTGTGGTGGCTCATGCTTGTCTCAGCACTTTGAGAGGCCAAGGCAGATAGATTGCTTGAGGTCAAGAGTTTGAGACCAGCTTGGGCAACATAGCGAAACCCCATCTCAACAAAACAAAACAAAACAAAACAAAACAAAACAAAACAAAACAAAACAAAACAAAACAAAACAAAAATTAGCTGGGCATGGTGGTGCATGCCTGTAGTCCCAGCTACTGAGGAGGCTGAGGTGGGAGGATTGCTTGAGCCTGGGAAATGGACGTTGAAATGAGCTGATCCAAGATCATGCCACTGCACTTCAGACTGGGAAAAAAAGCAAGACTTTATCTCAGAAAAAAAAAAAAAAAGAAAAAGAAAATAGAAAGAAAGAAATGAGCACAAAGGTGCTCAATATACCTTATCTATTTTCTATTATATAAAATACAATTTTATTTAAAAGTATTTATTTTACCTTCTTTTAAAATATAAGTTGTGCTATGCATTTGCAAAATTGGTTTATATTGATACATTTTATCACTATTGCACAAGTTTGTGAAGAAATTTGTTGTAAAATACTATCTAAAAATAAAAAGTTAAATAAAATGATAAATGTTTAATAAAATAACTGTTAAGAGTGAGCTGAGAGAGAGCAACACTTACCTTCTTGTTAATGTTTGCTACTAGTTCTCTTGTGCATATGAATCCCCTTGGCATGTAGTTTGAATGCAGATTCCATTGTTATGTGAGGTGGGGCCTGATACTATGCATTTCTCCCAAGCACCCAGGTAATACTCACGCTGCTCTTCTGCACACCACACTTTGAGTAGCAGGTGGAGGCTGTGCAACAGTTAGCAGGGAAAAAAGGGATTTTGAGTAGCCAGCGGAGGCTATGCAACAGTTAGCAGGAAAAAAAGGATTTTGAGTAGCCAGTGGAGGCTATGCAACAGTTAGCAGGAGAAAAAGGGTTTTTTGAGCCTCTGCTGACTGACTGAAAATTGTATTCTGGCTGCCAGTTGCTGAGGTCTTCAAGAGATAATGCCACCTCGTGCCCCGCTTTTTTTTTTTTTTTCTTTTTTTTTTTTTTTTATTTTTTTTTGCATAAGTTCTAAACTAGTTGAAAATGAAAGAAAAGGTAAATATTGAAGCTAAAGTCTCACCTTTATTACTAACGGGAGTCTGAGGTAGAGGATGCAGCTTAGCATGAGAGTCAAAGGGGCTTACTCTCTGACTGGCAGCTGGACCCATTTACTCACTCTGCCCAAACAACACTGGCCTGCGGCAGACAGACCCCTGCTCCAGAAAAGCTGAGGAGAGCTCCTGCACCCTCAGGCTGGCTCACTCCCAAGAGGAGGAAAGGCCAAGCAGAGCTGAGAATGCCTCATTAGTCTTCCTAAATTGACCAATCAGGTAATGAAAGGGCTAGAGGGCGGCCAAGAGTTCTGATACCTTGCAAAAGTAAACATCTCAAGGACCCAAGAAGCAGTTCCCATTAATGTCAGTGATGGAAATTTCTTTTGAAAAAATTATTTACTCATTTTTTTTGGCTTCCTATAAATACCTTTCTTCTTTTATTCTAGAGTGCTCCCTAAAATTTTGAATCATGATTTGATGCTGTGGATTGGGGAAGGGTAAAAAGCCAGGCCTAGGGTGGGCACCTTGTGAGTTTAAGGAGAAGGGACCAGATGAGATGCAGGATGCCTTATGCTCAGGCAGAATGGCACAGTGTGGTCCACTCCCAACTGTTGCCTGTGTACCAGGTGGCTCTAGGCCAGGTCAGGTCTCCATCTCTAACCCTTAGTGGGCAGGTACCTTGGAGGGAGATAAGCTCCTCCGGACTCCTCAGCAACCTCGTGGTTTAGACAGGGGAGCAGTCTGCAACTGTTTTCATCAACTTTTCACCTGAGCTGTACTTTTGTGCTGTTCACATGGAAACTCTTTGCTATGGAATGAATGTTTGTTTGTGCCACCCCCAAATTCACATGTTTAAACCTAGTCACCAGTGTGATGACATTAGGAGACAGGGCCTTTGGAGGGGGTGATGAAATATGAGGGTGAAGTCCTTATGAATGAGATTGGTGCCCTTATAAAAGGGACCCCAGAAAGCTCCCTCCCGCTTCTGCTATGTGAAGACATAGCAAGAAGGTGCCATCTGTGAACCAGGAAGAGTGTGTTCAGCACATACTGAATCTGCCAATGCCTTGATCTTGAATTTCCTGGCCTCTAGAACTTGGAGAAATAAATTGCTGTTGTTTATAAGCAGTTTGTAGTACTTTGTTATGGCTGCCCAAACAGACTAAGACACCCCTGGACTCTAGACCAGGCAGGGATTGTCATGGGACAATGTGGGGAAAGCAAGAAAGAACCTCAAATGTCTCTCCTGGTCTCACTACCTCCACCAAGGAGGCATCTTCATCTCAATATTATATAGGATGGAAAACATCAAGGTAATAAGTAGAGCTTAAATCTGCATGGAAGTCGAGAATTGGGGGTGGGGCAGAGCAAAAACTAAGAAGAAATGTTCAGAGAGTCACCAAAATTAAACGTCTCATAGATGACAGTTATATATACTGAAGAAGATATAGCAAACAGGCAAGCCGAAAGATGCTCCATGAATACCACTAGTCATTAGGGTGATGGAGATTAAAACCACAATGAGATACACCTCTATTACAGTGGCACAAATCCAAAAAAAATGGACAATATCAAATATTGGTGAAGAGGAGATGGAGCAACCAGAACGCTGTCATACTCTTGGTTGGAATGTACAACAGTACGATCACGACAGAAAATCATTTGACAGTTGCTTAGAAAGTGAAAATACACTTATCATAGGTCCCAGCCTTTCACTCCTAAGTATTTACCCAAGAAAAATAAAAGCATCGTCCGTACAAAGACTCTGTCACATTGTATGGACGAGACTATTTGTAATATCTCTGAAGTGGAAACAATCCAAGTACCTATCAACAGGTGAATGGATAAACACATTGTGATACACTCATATGGTGGCATTCTACTCAGAAATAGAAAGGAATGAACTGCTGATATCACACAACACATGGATGAATTTATGCCAAATCAAAGGAGCCAGACAAAAGTAGAATATACTATGTGATTCTCTTGATATGAGATTCTATAAAATGCAAGCTATCCATAGTGAAAGAGAGCAGACAAGTGAAGGATTGCCTGTGGACAGAGAGGTGGGTAGGATGGCGAGGCGGGACAGAGTATACAGTGAGACTTCTGTGGATGATGGATACATTCAGTATCTTAGTTGTGGTGATGGTTTCATGGATGTGTACCGATGTCATAACTTATCAAATTGTGCACTGTAAATAATGTACAATCTGTTTTATGGCAACGAATGTAATTTGGATGCTTTCCTCCTCCGAATGTTTTGCCTCTCATGTTGAAATGTGATCCCTGATGTTGGAAGTGGGGCCTGGTGGGAGGCGTTTGGATCATGGGGGTGGATCCCTCATGAATGGCTTGGTGCTATCCTCATGGTGATGTGTCTGTTCTCTATGAGTTCACATGAGATCTGGTTGTTTAAAAACAGCCTGGCACCTCCTCCCTGTCTCTCCTCCTGCCCCTCTTGCCATGTGACATGCATGCTCCCCCTTTGCCTTCTGCAATGATTGGAACCTCCCCGAGGCCTCACCAGGAGCAGATACTGGTGCCATGCCTGTATAGCCTGCAGAACTGTGAACCGAATAAATCTTTTTTTCTTTGTAAATTACCCAGCCTCGGGTATTCCTTTAGAGCAATGCAAATATACTAACACAGCAATTAAATGCCACTAAAATAATGAACCTTAAAAAACCTCACTAACCTTTTTGGAGCACGCTGTTTATTGTTGTGGGTGTGTGACAGCTGGTAGACAGGGCTCATGGAAAGGTCAAAGGAGGCATGGGCACCCATTCACCTTGCCCCTGTTGTTGCTGCAGATGGTATGTTGCTCAATATCATATCAGTATGACTACCCAGAATCCTGGGTGATAAGAAGTACAAACGGGAGACTGCGACACACACAGTGACTGCTTCTGCAGTGTGGGGATTCTGTATAAAATCTCTTCCCCCTGGTTCTAGGTACTGGCCACCCTCCCAGGGGATGTGAGGTACTTCTGCAACCTCCTTCCTCCTCCTGCTTCTCTCCAGCCTGTGCAGTGCGGGGAAGAGCACCGGCTCTCATGCCACACTGCTGGGGTCTGCTTTTGTGCTTCCCCACCTCGTGGCTCTGAGACCTTAGCCAAGCACTCTATCTTCCTGGGGCTGCTGTAACAAAGCACCACAAGCCGGGTGGCTCAGAACAGCAGAAATATGTGTCTGCAGGCTGCACGTCACATGTGTTAGTAGGACTGATTCCTTCTGAGAGCCACCAAGGAGACTGTTCCAGGCCTTACTCCCAGCTTCTGGTGGTTTGCCAGCAATCTTTGGCATTCTTTGGCTTGTGGCACCATAATTCCAGTCTTTTTTGTGTGTGTGACAGAGTCTCTCTCTGTCGCCCAGGCTGGAGTGCAGTGGTGCAATCTCAGCTCACTGCAATTTCAGCCTCCCGGGTACAAGTGATTCTCCTGCCTCAGCCTCCTGAGTAGCTGGAATTATAGGCACCCATCACCACGCCCAGCTAATTTTTGTGTTTTTAGTAGAGACAGCATTTCACCATGTTAGTCTCGAACTCCTGACCTCAAGTGTGCTGGGATTATAGGCGTGAGCCACCGTGTTCGGCCATTACATGGTATAATCACTATGTATGTGTGTCTGTGTTTTCACATAGCATTCTTTTTGAAGGACACCAGTCATATTGGATTAAGGGCCCACTCTACTCCAATAAGACCACATCTTAACCAATTACATCTGCAACCATCATATTTTTGAATAAGGCCGCATTTGGGGTACTGGGAGTTAGAACTTCAACGTATGAATTTTGTGGAGACACAATTCAACCCATGAGAACAACAGATTTAACATCTCAGTCTTCTTATGTATCAACCAGAGATGTTAGTAATAGCCACATTGCAGAGTTGGTGTAAAAAAGATTCAGTCATTTACTAGACAGTTGTTGTAACTAGCTAAGCCTCGAAGCCTCATGCTCAGTCATCTGGAACATGTTAAGAACATCGAGACATCTCTGGCTCACAGCCAGCAGTTGGTAAATGTGAGCCATCATAATTGTTTACAACTGCAAGTGTAGATTTTGACCCTGGGAGGATTTTTTGTTCTAGATTTACAAACCAACACCCCTACCCCTCCCATCTGACCTTTGACCAAGGTTTTTACTACACATATAAAAATAATAATATAAAGGAGTATGAGCCAAGTACTAAAGTCCTGAGGAGGTGATATTTCTGTGTGCCAAGCAGTCACGGAAGCCTTCTTGGGAGATGTTAGCAGACTGTGTTAGTCTGTGCTTGCAATGCTATCAAGAAATACCTGAAACTGGACAATTTATAAAGAAAAGAGGTTTAATTGGCTCATAGTTCTGCAAGGCTATGCAGAAAGCATGGTGGCTTCTGCTTCTGGGGAGACCTCAGGAAGCTTCCAATCATGGTGAAAGGCAAAGGGAGAGCAAGAGTCTTACGTGGCTGGAGCAGGAGCAAGAGAAAGGAAGTGGGGAGGTGCTGCACACTTTTAAAAGACCAAATCTCATGAGAACTCATTCACTATCACGAGAACAGCACCAAGGGGATGGTGCGAAACCATTGACAAGAAATCGCTCCAATGATCTCATCATCTCCCACCAGGCCCCACTCCCAGCACTGGGGACTACAATTTGACATGGGATTTGGGTGGAGACATGTATCCAAACCATATTACAGACCTTGAAGATGGGGAAGGGGATTGAATAATCCTTTTTTCAAAATCCTGTTTTGTGCCTCTGATTTTGGGAAAAATCACTGATCTTCCTTGAACTTCAATTTCTCTATAAAATGGCAATAATATAGTTGTTGCAATGATTAAATGAGACAAGATAAAGTGTTTATCAGATGCCCCAAACACAATAGGTGTTCAGTGAATTTTTAAAAAAAATATTGAAGTTGTGTTGTGGGCAAAGACTTGGGCAAATTTTTAGGAACAAGACTGTGGCTTTTGGGCAGAGCACTGTTGGACTTACTGGCTCAGTAATTCCACATTTGAGTTCAATGACAACTAGTTTCTCAATGATGACACATCAGGATCAAACACCCCAGGGACCTTTCCTGCAATTGCTGTTCTCTTTGAAGAGACAGTACCTTGAAATATGGCCACAGGAGGTCAGTAGCGTGCTGTGGTTCTACACAGAAGCAAAATCTGCGTCCCCTCTCAGCATCTTTAAGCCATAAATTCCTTGTTGTAAACTAAGAATATGTTATTTCTTCCATATTTTCAGAGAAATTGACAGGTTACCAGGAAGGAAATATGCTTTCAGCTTGTAAGATGGAATAGGCAGGCATTAACTTATTTTTAAAGACTTGTATTATGACACTGCTGTGTTTGAAGAAATTTTTGTAGTTGTTGTTGTTTTAATGAAACCTATGTTTTGGTCAAGAGTGTTACCACATCCAGATCACAACTTTTCTAAGGAAATACACTCAAAGACATCTAACATTAGAATGAGATTAATCACAATGTAAGACTTCTCAGATATTTGCAGCGGGGCTTCAGTATCTTAGATCTTATCACGATGGGCGATTGCTTGTCTTTTTCAAGCTTTGATTTCTCATCTTTAAAACAGGAATGATGTGGCTATTGTCATAATTAAGTGAGGAAATGTAGTTCAAGTGCCGATCACCAAGCCCTAAACATTTTGTGCTTCTGTATGCCCAGTATCCTTCCTATTTGGGGAGAATCCGAAGATGCGTGAGGGACAGGGCTTGCCTCTACTGCAGTGGAAGTCAAAGTGGGACAATGTTTCTTCACCTCTTTGACCCCTGGCTGCTGGAGCATGGTCATGTGACCAAAGCGTGGCTGGGCATCTCAAAGGCTCAGCCACTTGCATATTATTTGTGGTGGTATAACAGCAAGTACCTGGGATCAGCAGGGCCCTGCAGGATGTTGGTGGGGCTTTGCCTACCTTCGTTTCTGCCTAAGCATGCGGAGTTTTCCCAACAATGCTGGGAGCTAATTTATATCCTTCTAACAAATTCAGGTTAGCCAGAAAATCTACTTTTGTTTGTAACCCAAAACACTGAAGAGTGCAAGCTTCAAGTTTAAGTGCAAAAGTACTGGTTAAAGGATTCTGGCTGGTGGATAATAGAGTTTCTCCTGAGTTTTTTTTCCACAGTACAATCGATGATTGTAAAAGAAAAGCTGAATAATTGAAAAAAGGCCTAGTGTTTTGACATGACAATAGAAATAATATTTACTAGACACACAGAGCAGGGTTTCAACCATCCTGTAATTGTCAGCCATGCAGCAGGGCTGTCTGAGGACGCTGTGCATGTAAATCATAGCTGTTGCCTGGATGAGATAACTAGGTTCCGGGTGGCTTCCCCTTCTTCTGGCTTCAGAGGTTGCACCCAAGCTTGGTTTCCCATGGGCCCAGTGACTTCCTCTCTTATACCGCACCCCCGTCCAACACACCAGAGCTTCAATGAGACTAAATGGAAATACCTCTGAAATCCACTGATGAGAGAGCAGTAGAACTGACACCGTATATATGTGTGTGTGTACATACTTCAGTATCAAAACAGAAATTCCTGTGAATAAATTGCATAACAATACCATGTGGCCCCTCACCAGTGCATCCGAAGGTAAACAGCTTCTCTTCAGATGATGTTAGAATAATCATTTGTTCAGTTATTCAAGTTAAATGTCATCTACTTTTGAAATGTTTCATTGTGATTTAAAGCCTGTAACTTAAAACAAACCCCACACCACCACCACAAAACAAAAACCAAAAAATAAAAGCAAACCACTGCTCTTTGCTTCTCAAACTCTCTCACTGCCTGATATCACACTCACTAGGACAATTTTCTTGGTGACAGAACCTCCATTTCCTCACTGTCTCCCTCACCCGCTACCCTACCTCCCATCAGCCCTGGCCTTAGGAATGAAGTGGTCAGAGAAAATGATCTCCTCATAAATGTCTGATGAAAATGGGCTTGCCACTCTGTAATATGGGAAGACATTTGTATCATCTATATTCTAGGTTGATCATAAAACCATCTTATAAAATTGGTTAATTATGCTGGAGTTCAACTGTTTATTATGTCAGACAAGTAGGGTTTTGCGGCAGGTCTGAGATGAAGAGATTGGTAGTCAGGGAAGACTTAATTTATGGCTTTTACTACCAGTAAAATCTGAAGCCTTGCAAAACCTCAATGGTGCCCAATTATATAAAGCCAAGGTAATTTTTCTTGCATCATCAATATTTAAAAGCCACTTGGCCGACCATGTTGGGACACCTATGTTTTGAAGCATGTGAGGAAACATCTGTGCGCACATTTACAGTATTCTATCGAATAATATGCTTCAAATTCAAGAGGTGTTATTTCACATTAGTAATGTTTACAGACATGTCTGCATCCATTGTACCTAAAAGAAAGTTAAAATGAGACAAAAATCTGGGGAAAAAAAGGTGGCAGCTCATTTCCTACAATTTCCTTTGCTTTTAAACTCTTACTTTCAACTTAATGCTTTTCCCCTTTAATTCCTAAATTTTCCAAATTGACGTTAAAGTCTTTAATGACTCCTTTTAATACCAAATAACTCTCTCTTTTTTTCTTTTACCAACTCTGTAATATGCAAACATATGTCTGGAGCACCATAAAAGGATTTTATTTTCAAAATAAGCAAAGGGAGAATGTAGGTAACAAAATCTAATACAGAAGATGCATTTGACATCATAGTATAGTAGAAAAAACCAAGTTATTCTTTCTTGCATCATTGATGTTTACAAGTCACTTGATGAGCCATTATGAAACATCTCTGTTTGTAGCATGCAAAGTTAACAGCTGGGTTACATTTATAGCATTCCACTCAATACCACGCCTCGGAGTCCGGGTTGAGAATTTGTAATTTGCAATTGATAGGCATACTTGCCTCCAGACATTGGAAAACTCTGAAATAGAAAAAATAATGGTGAAGATGTTATAAAGTATTTTTTTCCCTCTGGCAAGTAAAAGATTAATTACTGATAGTATACCAGCTCTTTCTTATAAGAAATCATCCTAAAATCCTAAAATATCCTAAAATATCCTTTCATATCAGAGTCATATCTAGAAGCCTCTTTCCATGTCTGTCCTAAAGGACAAAATGCCCACCCTCCAACAGTTGAAGACAGATTTTTCATGGGGCATAATGTTGAATTTTGTGATGAATCTTGCTGAATTCTTCAGCCTTTGGCAGCAAAATGTGGCTGGGAAGAACGTGGACTGTGTGACTTCACCACAGCAGCTCAGTAGATGTCCTGGGGCTTGAACTTTCTGAACTTTGGCTCACTCTAATGAAATGGGAAAAACAATGGCAACTTTATAGAGTTGTTTCAAAGACTATATGAGAATTACAATAATAGCTAAGATTCTTGAAAAAATTTCCATTTGATATAGACTTGTCGTTTCACGCAGATCAAGTCTATATGGAAAAGGCACTTCATGAATTAGGCCACAGAAATGTGAATTTATTCCTCCTTCCTCTGTCATTTTAAATTCTCATAAAAGGGACTCTGTTTTTTTTTTTTTTTGAGATGGGGGTCTCACTCTGTTGCCCAGGTGGGAGTGCAGTGGCAGGATCATAGCTTCATGCAGCCTCCAACTTCTAGGCTCAAGTGATCCTCCTGTCTCAGCCTACTGAGTAGCTAGGACTACAGGTGTGTGCCATCATGCCTAGCTAGTTAAAACAATTTTTTTGTAGGGGTCTTGCTATGTCTCCTAGGGTGGTCAGAGACTCTTGGCTTCAAGCTATCCTCCTGCCTTGGCCTCCCAAAATGCTAGGATTACAGGCCTGAGCCACTGCACCTGGCCAAGAATGATTTTTTTTTTTCTTTTGAGATACAGTCTCGCTTTGTCACCCAGGCTGGAGTGCAGTGGCGTCATCTTGGCTCACTGCAACCTCCGCCTCCCGGGTTCAAGGGATTCTCTTGCCTCAGCCTCCTGAGTAGCTGGGACTACAGGCGAGTGCCACTACGCCCAGCTACTTTTTTGTATTTTTAGTAGAAACAGGGTTTCACCATGTTGGCCAGGCTGGTCTCAAATTCCTGACCTCAGGTAATCTACCCACCTTGGCCTCCCAAAGTGGTGGGATTACAGGCATGAGCCACCGCACCCGGCCACGAAGAATGATTTTTAATGAGAATCTAACAGCTTAAAGGACACAGCTATGCACCTTACCATTTCCCTATAGTTGAAGCGCCTTAAGATTTTTTTCTACTTTTTGTTTGTGTTGCAAAATGAGTATTATAATTTAATCCCTTTTCTGTTGATAGGTGTGAATAGTATTTTGCTTAAAGTTTTAAAATTACTAATTAATTGAATCATAAAAAATTACCAAAATTTGTATTTCCTTTTATAAAACTGCTTATGCCTTTTCCTATTTATTTATTGTCTTCATGTTTTCTTATTGATCTATAAGAGTTCTTCATATGCTAAGTATATTAACTTTTATTCATTAACTGTTGCAAAATTTACACCTCTCTTTTGTCTTTTAATTTGGTTTATGGTAAGTTTTAAGGTTCATAAAATTTATAGCTTTATGGGGTTATAAAGTCTATTAGTCTTTTTTCATTATGACTTCTTCCATTGTTTTTATATTCTAAAAGCTATTTACCTTCCAGAGATCAGAAAGATGGTAAAGTGCTTTCTTCTAAGTTTATTTTTGTTTTTCAATTTAATTCTTTGGTTAATCTGTAATTTGTTTTGATGCACGGTGTGAGAGGAGAATGAGAACTTTCTTTTGGCCTAACCACAATGACAGGCCCTTATATCTACCTGTTAAAATAAATGAAAAAAGACATCCAAGGCAAATACTCAAAGCCAAGAAATTGATTAATAGATTTTCTTCTTGGAAATACTATCTTGTTACAAAGGAAAAAAGCTTAGGAAACTTTCATATAACTTCAGGTTTAGCCCAAGATTTTTTAAACACAGGAAAATCTCTTTTCTTTTTTTCTTAGTTATTCAGGCATACAGTACATTACTTTTACCGTATTTCAGAGTATTCATGTCTGGTTTTGTTGATATATAAACACTTTGAGGCTTGTCTCTCTCTCTCTCTCTCTCTCTCTCTCTCTCTCTGACTGTCTCTTATCACACATCCATATCTTCCTCATTTGACTACCCCCTCACTTCCTAAACCTGACAGGAAAAAAAAAAAGGGTTACCTTCAGGTGAATGAGTAACTTAGAGTTGTGATACAAAGGACTTGCTGGGTTAATTCCCTGCCATGTTGCAAGTTAAGACCTCAGGAGGGATCCTGATGGAGACTGAAGCATATACATAAATAAACCCCTAGCCAGTGCTTGATTTGAATAGATATATGGGAGCTGGGGACAGAACTGACCAGATGCCGGACCATATGATAAACACAGAGGATCACGGTGTGGTATAAAACCCGGGTAGTTCCATGGTACAGCTGGCCATGCATAATCTTCCGCTAATTTATAAGGCGGGAGCATCTGCTCTTTCGCTGCCACTCTCCAATTTTCTAACAACCTTATCCTTGGGTCTCTGGGTTAATAGAGCAGCCCCATGATGTGGCAGGAAAGAAAGGAGGGTTATCACCAGGGAAAAATGACACCATCCAGAATCCTGACTTTCAGACAAAAAAGAGAGAAAGTCCTTGATACTTGGTCTTATCCTGACTAAACCTTCTTTTTTGGATAGTGTCATTTTGAAATCATTCTTTTAAATAGGGCATCTTGGGTTGCCATCACTGGATAGTGTCTTTCTCTATAAGAAGAAAGCTTCTTTCTGCTCCTTAATCTATTAGAAGAGGCGGGCGCTATGGCTTATGCCTGTAATTCCAGCACTTTGGGAGGCCGAGGTGAGTGGATCACTTGAGTTCAGGAGTTCAAGACCAGCCTGGCCAACATGGTGAAACCCCGTCTCTAATAAAGGTAGAAAAATTAGCCAAGCGTGGTGGCTCATGCCTGTAATCCTAGCTACTCGGGAGGCTGAGGCAGGACAATCACTTCATCCCGGGAGGTCGAGGCTGCAGTAAGCTGAGATCATGCCACTACACTCCAGCCTGGGTGACAGAGCGAGACTCTGTCTTTAAAAGAAAAAAGTCTATAAGAGGAGAATTTAGGCCAAACTAAAGCTTTCAGTTAGAGATAATATTGTTTCTACTTAATTCAAATCAACTAGTATTTTCAGGGGGCTACACAGGCAAAATTGAGAAACAGGAGTTATGATGCCCTCCTGGCCCAGGAACTTCCCAAACACCCGTTGAAAAGGCGTGTCTCCCTACTCATGATTCTTTGTCCTCTCACTCTTTCTCTTTCGACTTCCTGCCATGCAGGTTGGGGTTATGGTGGTGGTGTGCCTTTCATTACCTACTACATTAGGCTCAGCTTTCTGCTACATCTCTGTTTAGCCCCATTGATGTATTAGTTGATAGAGGCTTAAAATATTTTGATTTTAAAAGAGACATCTGACACTGATGTTAAAAGGCTCAAAGGAGTGAATATCTTAATGATGGAATTTCGTTTTCTGGAACTCATAGGTAAAATAGTTTAAAGAAATGGACGACGTTAGCTTCGAATAACACTCTCTGAAAGAAACTCATTGCTCTAGGGATTAGAAGAGATTTTAGTCCTTATTCTGCCACTATTATAGCCTCTGACATTGGTCACACCACTTAATCCCTCTGAGCCTAGAGTCTTAATACCTTTTTCCTTTTGAATGGCAGAGAAAAGCAAAACAATACACTTGGACATTACTCCCTCGAGGCTTTTGGGACAGAAAAGACCAGCCACCCATTTTATCTTTTTTATTTTTTCATTTTTTTGCCGAGCCCTAGAAAGGGATCTGAGGAACCTTCAATTAGAAAGTGGGAGTATACTCTAACATGTAGATAACCTTCTTGTGTGTAGTCCAACCCAGGAGGCATCTGACCAAAAAAGCTTAAAACCATTTTGCATTCCCTGGCACTCGAGTCAGAAGAGTACATGGATCTGCCACTAACGCGTGGACTGGGATCACGACCTCATTCATTGCCCCGAGATCCTGTACCATGGTATTCCCCCAAAATCTTTAAAATGGGTAAAATGAGAGTATTACAGGGAGAATGACAGGATTTTAGAAGTCCATGGGCAAGCAGCCCCTTAACTACAGACACTACGCCCTTTCTTGCTTCCAGCTTAATTGGGTATTGTTTTCTGTTGGGGAAATGACTGGGGTCTTTGAGCTGTATTTTGATTGGTTGTTTTCTGTTGGATAAATGACTGGGGTCTTTGAGCTGTATTTTGATTGGCACTACCATTCTAGCTCTTCCAGCCTTCCCAGTACACTGTGCTAGTGGGTTGACCTGTTTGTGTACAAAAGCCACTGTCAAGGATACCGTAAAACTCATAGACAAGCTTAGGTTGCTGTCATATTGGAATTCATCATATAAATGAATTTACCCCAAAGTGTTTATGGCCAAAACACTCAATGAAAGTTACATTTATGACCTTCTGAAGTTTCCCTTTGACCCAGCATCACCTTGGCCATTTGTATTCCCTTGAGCCTCCTGCCCTCCCCATCCAATGGACAGTGGAGTAGCAAAGGCTCATGTCAAGTGGTTGAGATGATTTTTTCAGGGCTGTGTGTGACATGGGCAAGGGTCAGGGCAAAACTTTGACCCTGTTGATCCCTTCTCACACCCTTCTTCAGCTTTACCCATTTCTCCTGGGCCCGCGTGCCATCTTTGAATGCCCTCAATTTCTCACCATGTCCTGCTCAAAGACCGTATTCACTGATGGTTCACTGGCTTTTGGTATTATAAAGATTCCCAAACTCCTCTGATCATAAGAATCACTTGGGCTGCTCACCTTGTAATTCTGAGTCAGAAAGTTTGGGGTGGGGCCTGCTGATCTGTGCATTTAACCAAGATTCCGGGTGAGTCTCATGATCACATGAGTCTGAGACACATGTATTTAATGACTATGAAAGTTGAAAGATGCCCCTGAGATCATTTAAACCAGTGGTTCTCAAAGTGCAGCTCCCAACCAGAGCATCAGTGTCACCTGGGATTTGTTAGAAATGCAAATTACTGACTCTGTGAAGCAGGAACTCTGAAGGTGGGGCTCAGTTCCCCGTGTTTTCACAAGCCTTCCAGACAATTCTTGCATAGGCTAAAACTCCAGACTTACTGATATAGACCAGCCCTCTCCTGTTGTCCTCTATTTTACAGATAAGGAATGTTGGCACTCTGTCTATCACTTTGGGACCTTGGGTGCTGAGGTTGGGGAGTGGGACAAGTGCTACAATCCCTAGGTAATTGTGAACAGGGTGAGAAGAGAGATGGTAGAGGGCTCCTGAGAATGGGGCATCAGTGGTGTGACCCTCAACTTCCAATTCCTGTTCCCTGAGCCGGAGGTCTTTTCGGTAGACAAGGACTCATGTTTGCTGAGGGTGCTGCTAAAAGACACTAGGTGTCTGAAGGGCCAAACTTTGGTGGTAAACTAGAGCTTAGATGTTTATAGTAACTCTCCACTAAGAAATCCCCTGAGAACCCAGCCACCAAGAAGCCCCAGTTCCTCTAGAGAAAGTCGTGTCTCACTCTTAGAGAAGTTTCAGCTCTGCTTTTGGTGGTTACTGCCTGCTCATTCTCAGGATGGTTCATGAAAGACTCTTCTATTTAGCACTATGGAAGAACCATCTGAATTGCAAGCTGTGGGTAGAGAGTACTGTGGTGTAATCACACATCTTCTTGTCACACTGGTGGGAAGGATCAAGGGTTCAGCATAGTTCAACCATCCCTGTTATTCTCAAAACCAGTGTTCCCAAACTTCAGTCATTTGGCTATAATTTTCACAATGTTTCTAAATTCAAGTACAATATGTATTGTCATTTTATCTAATATTTTTAATTTGCTCGACTTAAAAAAACTAAGAATATTTTCAAAATGATTGTGAAGATAGTACAGAGAGTTCTCACATATATACCCCACACCTGGTTTCCCCTGTTGTTAAAATCTTATATTAGTATGGTACACTTGTCACAAATAATGAACTAAATTAATTGATACATTATTGTTAACTAAAGTCTGTGCTTTATTTAGTTTTTACTTAATGTTCTTTTCTTTTCTGTACCTGGATCCCATTTAGGGTACCACATAAATTTAGTCATCACGTTGTATTTGGGTTCTATTCCAGACCTAATAAAAAGTGAACTGATGCAAAAGAATGACACTCTGGTTAAAGCTATTGCTGTGAGTATTAAAGCCCTTTGTCTCTGATCCAAGAGTCTCATGTCTTCTGCCAGCATCTAAGAAACACTGACAAGTCAATTAGTCTCCAAATAGGGTAAAGGCTCAGATATCTTACAGTTTTGACAACTTTTTTGTTGTACAACTGAAGTATTCAAAAAGGGTAAAAAATATATCAAGTTCTTAAATATTTAAACTAATTCAATTAAATTATAAAAGACTCCTTAAAAGCGATGGTTAGAAGTTGCCAGATTCATAAACAAAGTAATAAGGTTTATGAGTTGAACTTAAAAATTCAAGGAATAATGAGGAATTTGAATTTGTAATTTTAATAAATAAAGTATTAATTTAAGAAAATCACAGTATCGCCTTAGTACTTTTTCCTGCCTATAAAAGCCCCTATCAAGGATGCCACAAAACTCATCTAGATAAGCTTGGGTTGTCATATTGGAACTCATCATATAAATAAATTAACCCAAAATTGTTTATGACCATGAATGACAAAGCTTTAAGCACATTTGCATTTTAGCATAAGGTGAACAGTTGTTCAAAGAATGAATGTCTAATGGTGAAATTTTGCCACCAGTGTGGGGCTAGTGTCCCTTGTGTCACATTATGAGGTTAGCTTCTTTCACAGATTCAAAGGATAAAACAAGGACCCTCTACTTTGTCTCTACTGAATCCTCGAGACCTAGAACAGGCACATAATTGATGCTTATTAAAGTGGTACAAATTAATGATCAGATTTTAGCCAGGGCCAGATTTCAGTTTTAGAAACATCACTCTGGCTGTAATATGAAAGTTAGATGGAGGTGGTAACACTAGAGAGGAGACCAAGCAGGAAGTCGGTGGCAAACCCTGACAGTGGACACACAGCCGTGGCTTCCAGGGTTTTGGACTAAAATCCTATCCTCTTCAGCAAATAACTAGTCTCATTCTGGAAAACATCTGTTGGCTTATTAGTGGTCCCTGAGGGAGGCTGAAAGTCTGACCCCAGGGTCCCCTGTGACCATGTGGCCCACACTTCTCATCATGAATGGGTTTTCTCTGGACCACTAAGCCATGAAGCAGGAGGAGCTTAGCAAGACTGGATCCAATCTTACAGCACAAATAAAACTGCAGGATGTCAAGGATCAATGGAGAAGCTGACCTGCTCTGTGGACATGTGACCTAGTCAGCTCTCATTTTCTCAATGTACTCATGAACAAATGTCTGTGCAGTAGAGATGGGGGTCCCATGTGGCTCAGAAGCATAGGCCTCCTCTCACTGAGGCTGATCTGGCTGCTGCAGGCCTGAGTGTACCGTCAGCCAATGGCAGGAAGCAGCCTGTGAACATCTTGGAGGGGGCAGTGATTTGTCCTCAAAGGGGTAGACCCATCCAGATTTGGGTTTGCCTTCTGAGCCCATCATACTCATGTGACTTATTGAATGTCTTAGTCACCACGGGTGTTTTACCAAACACTGCTTCTGACTAAGAACTCAGTTGGCTTTGGGTCTGCTTACTTACAATCAGTTACCTGGGCCACTGACCACTCTCAATGTTCTTTTCTGCACGTGGATCTTCAGGCTGACCTATTTCCTGGCTTGTAGGTTTGACACACTTTTCTTTCCTCTTTGAGTGGTAGGTACCTTGAAGCTACCTGAAAAAAAAAAAAAAAAATTGGCTTGGGTAGGAAGGCAACACCCTGGATTTGTTCTTTGCCTGAGGCTTCCTCTCTGTTTGGCTGAGAAGTCTTAACAGGCCTTTGAGAAAGGGCGTGAGTAATGGTTTTATCATCTGCAGCTCTGGTTCAGTTAAGTGCTATTGTAAGCCTCTTTACGTATCAGTTGGCTTTTCAACACTTAAAGTCTCATCTTTTTGGATGCTCTCTACTTTCCTCCAACTCTGCTTGCAAACTTGCCACTTCTTGTCTTAGTTGATCACTTTTTTAAAAACCTGTTTATAGACAGCAAAGAGCAGCCAACACAGATTGACATTTGGATTCTTTCCAATAGCTTCATTTGAAGTAATAGGAGCTGTGATCTGCTTCTCCAGTTATCGTAGGTAATAGTTTTGCCAAATGTTTTGTGACAACAGAACAAGGGTGGTCAACATTTTAGCCTGAAATACCCACGTCCCCATCACCTGCGATTCTGTCATCATACCAGTGCCACATCTTAAGTTTCAGTTTTGGCAGCACCATGCACGTTTCTGCATTATTTAGGGCAAGTGCTAAGCTGCTGTAAAGAGAAGCCAAAATGCCCTGGTTTAAATATGATAGATATTTATTTACCTCACTTATTACAGTGCAGTACAGTGCAGGTTCTGTTCTAGGAAATCATTCAGGGACTCATTTGAGTGAAGTCAAGCAATTGTCTTCAAATCATAGCTTCCACAGCTACTGAAGACAGAAAAAAGAAGGGTGATTTGAAAGTAAACATCTTTCAGAAGAGGAACTGGAAGATGAACATACCAATTTCATTCATTTCCATTTGGTGAGAACTCAGGTAACTGGCTACATCTAGCTGCAAAAAGTTTGAAAAAAGTCATCTCAAGCGGGGCAGCCCCACCCAAGAAAAAGTGAGAATAGTTTTGGGGGGATAACCAAAATTATAGTCAGCATGCTGGTCTACCTTATTCTTTATAGTGCTTATGTAGCATACGACTTAATAGACATACTGTAATTTTTCAACCATGTCCCTCTTGGAGGATTTTTAGATTGTTTCCAATGTATTGCTATTATAATCCCTCTTTATGCATAAATATTTGTGCCCTGTAATTTTATAATTTGTGTCCAAACTGCCCTCTGAAGTTGTATTATCCTATCCTCACACTAAGGGTGTGCTGGCTTCACCATGGCTTCACAAAATTTTGTCTTATCTGACTTTTAGTTTTGCCAATTTATTAGGTAAAAGATAGTCTCCTGTTTTAGCCCGCATTTAAAAAATTATGTTTAGCATTTTTTCCTTTTTTTATAAAATCATTTTCTTCTTTCCTTCCTTTCTCTTCTTTCTTTCTTTCTTTCTTTCTTTCTTTCTTTCTTTCCTTCTGTCTTGCTCTCTCTCTCCTTCCTTCCTTCCTTCTTTCTCTTTCTTTCTTTCTTTTTCTTTCTTTCTTTCTCTCTCTTTCCTTTCTTTCTTTCTTTCTTTCTTTCTTTCTTTCTTTCTTTCTTTCTTTCTTTCTTTCTTTCTTTCTTTCTCTCTCTCTCTCTCTCTCTTTCTTTCTTTCTTTCTTTCTTTTCCTTCCTTCCTTCTTTTTTTTTTGAGAGAAGTCTCACTCTTGTCCCCCAGATTTGAGTGCAATGGCTTCATCTTGGCTCACTGCAATCTCTGCCTCCCAGGTTCAAACAATTCTCCTGCCTCTGCCTCCCAAGTAGCTGAGATTAAGGTGCCTGCCACCCCGCCCAGCTAATTTTTGTATTTTTTAGTAGAGATGGGGTTTCACCATGTTGACCAGGCTGGTCTTGAGCTCCTGATCTCAGATGATCCACCCGCTTCGGCCTCCAAAAGTGCTGGGATTACAGACGTGAGCCACCGCGTCTGTAAAAGAAGGAAGGTCCCTTCCTTCCTTCTTCTTTCCTTCCCTCCATCCATCCCTCCCTCCCTTCCTTCCTTCTCTCTCTCTCTCTCTCTCTCTCTCTCTCTCTCTCTCTCTCTCTCATTTTGGAACTGCCTATTCTAATCCTTTATCATCTTCCTGTTGAGTTTTTGGTAAGTTTTAACAATAAATTTTAATGAGAATTTTATAGATGCATAATGCTTTTCCAAATATAGTATTCCTGGGTGTCACTAAATACCAGAGGTGGGCAAACTACAGCTTGGAGGCCAAATCTGCCCTGTAAATGGCGTTTTATTGGAACACAGTCATATTCATTTGTTAACATGTGGTCTATGGCTGCTTTTGCCCTACAATGGCTGAACTGAGTAGTTTTGACAAATATTATATGGCCTTGAGCCTAAAATATTTACTCTGTAAACTTTACACTGAAAAAGGTTGCTGATTCTTGCCCCAGATTCCCTGAAAGAATCTCCAGTGTTGTGGGCTGCACACATATATTTTGAAAAAAGCTTCCCAAGTTTCCAAAGTTTGAGAAGCATGTTTGGGAAAAAAGTATCCAAAGTTTGAGAAACATGATTTAGTTAGTAGTAGAATACAGAAAGACATAGTTTCTCATCAGATTCCTTTTCACCTCCACTGCATTTCTTCCCCTTTTCTTTCCACATCTGACCACCCCAAAACCAAAGTTTTAAGAGAAACATCTAGGGGGTTTCCAAGTTAGTATGGCTAGTAATAATCTGTCTTATTACTCAGGCATTGCAAAATTTCTTAGCTGTAGTAAAACTTTATAAACAGTAAAAATTTGGGGCAAAAGCAAAAAATGGACATTTCTTGCATGCTAAAAAAGAAAACGCAATTCTTCTCTTTAGAAAATAATATTGATATGCACAGTTGTACGTGTGTGCCTAGACATGCATACATTTGCATAATGATGTGTGTGTATGTTTATGCATAACACACATGGAAACATATACATTGGAAGCACTACTTGGGATCAAACTAATGATTCAGAAAGTCCAGTATATTATTTCTAGTACATGTCCCAAGCCACTCTCAGACCTGCCAAGACCAGCTTGGTTGGGGACACCCTAACCCAGCGGCGCTAGAGGAATTAAAGACACACACACAGAAATATAGAGGTATGGTGTGGGAAATCAGGGGTCTCAGAGCCTTCAGAGCTGAGAGCCTCAAACAGAGATTTACCCACATATTTATTAACAGCAAAGCAGTGATAAGCATTGTTTCTATAGGTTATAGATTAAAAGTATTCCTTATGGGAAACAAAGGGATGGGCTAAAATAAAGGGATGGGTTTGGCTAGTTATCTGCAGCAGGAGCATGTCCTTAAGGCACAGATCGCTCATGCTATTGTTTGTGGATTAAGAATGCTTTTAAGTGGTTTTCCGCCCTGGGTGGGTCAGATGTTCCTTGCCCTCATTCCGGTAAACCCACAACCTTCCAGCGTGGGCGTCATGGCCATCATGAACATGTCACAGTGCTGAAGAGATATTGCTCATGGCCAGTTTTGGGACTAGTTTATGGCCAGATTTTGGGGGGGCCTGTTCCCAACAAAACCTTTCATGAACAAGGAAATATCCAATTAAACATCTGAAGCTTTCATCTCAACATCAATCTCAAAGTTACAGGATGAGTCTGAATGATCCTACTTTCCCTTAGTACTCCATTTGACTCTGTTATTCGTGACTTTATTAGAGCCTCTTTAAAAGGTATTTATATTTTGTCCCTACTCTCATTCCACTCCAACAAAGTGCAATAGGATTCTGCTCCTAAGGACAGAAAACACTCCAGGTGATGGCATGCAGTTATTATATAAGTCACTAAAGCAGCATTTATTTTCTGTGTGATTTTCTCTCTCATTGCAGGAAATGTTTCAATACCACCTGAATTTCAGGCAAATGCTCATATAAAGTTTTTTCCCTAAATGTAAACAGATTTAATATCCTAAATGAGGAGGAAATTCTGTATATGTTACACTGATAGCCTAGAATCTTCTTATGTGTGAACTAGAATTTCAAACAATTCTGTAACTTAAAAGGTAGAATTGAAGCATACCAAAAACAATGTAGGCGTTGCATATGTTCCTTCAGCTTGGAGTTTAGAATTGGTATTTCCTTTCAGATGGTGCATTTAGGGCCAAAGGTTCAAGGGACTATGTTTCATTTAATAGGTGCGTTATGTTAGAAACAGTACTCTGGATCATAGAATTAATAGATTTTTCCAGAAATGGAATTATTATTATTATTCAGAAAAAGAAATTAGGTGCTTCATAAGATTTCTAGGCTCTTAGCAAAGGAATTATGGAATTTAATGGGCTGACCAGGGCGCCTCTGTTCTGAATATCTTATGGTAAGTTCACTGTATGGGAATTCTATGTTCATGCCCAGTTTGAGCCATGTGCAGAGCTATATATGATCCTGCATTAAGATGTCCTTTAAACACAATGCACACACTGAGATGTTTGACTTAATAAAAGTGAATATTAGTTAATGTGATGGTTAATTTTAGACATCAACCTGAAAGGGCTAAGGGATTCCCAGATAACTGGCACAACATTATTTCTAGGTGTGTCTGTGAGGGTGTTTCGGGAATAGATTAACATTTGAATCAGTGGACTGGGTAAAGAAGATCCACCCTCACCAGTGTGGGCAGGTGTCATTCAATTCGTTGAGGGCGAGGATAGAACAAAAAGGTGGAAGAAGGAGGGGTTTTCCTCTTTCTTGAGCTGGGACACCCATTTCTTCCTGCCCTTGGACATCGGAGCTTTTGGCTCTCAGACCTTCAGACTCTGGGACCCAGACTAGCAGCCATTGACTGAGTTACACCATTGGCTTTTCTGGCTTTTATAGTCACACATCATCAGCTTTCCTGGTTCTCCAGCTAGCAGATGGCATATTGTGGGACTTCTCAGTCTCCGTAACTATGTGAGCCAATTCCCATTATGAATCTCCTTTTATATATCTATATCTTACTGGATTTGTTTCTCTGAAGAACTAGGACTAATACAGTTACCTTCTTTTTTGAGACAGAGTCTCGCTCTGTCACCAAAGGCTGGAGTGCAGTGGTGCGATCTTGCCTCACTGCAAGTTCCGCCTCCCGGGTTCACACCATTCTCCTGCCTCAGCCTCCCAAGTAGCTGGGACTACAGGCACCCGCCACCAAGCTGGGCTAATTTTTTTGTATTTTTAGTAGAGACAGGGTTTCACCGTGTTAGCCAGGATGGTCTCAATCTCTTGGCCTCGTGATCTGCCTGCCTCAGCCTCTCAAAGTGCTGGGATTACAGGCCTGAGTCACCACGCCCAGCCCACAGTTAAGATTTTCAAAATCTTCAAGGTTTTAAGATTCATATTCTTTACCCTATTCAATACAGATTTAGTTTACCTGTTCATTTCATCCTTAGGTTTGAATAACTTTTATTTCATCACTGACAACACCTTTTTTTCTTAGTGTCTCTCTTCACTCTGTAGATCATGTAGGTCAAAGGCTGGTAAACTATTGAAAGTATAGCAGCAAAAGAAAAAATAAATACATTAGTCTACACCAAAATTAAAAACTTTGTGCATCAAAAAACACAATCAACAAAGCGAAAAGTCAGTCCACAGAATGGGAGGAAATGTTTGCAAATCCTATATAGGATAAATGGTTAATATTCCAAATATATAGAGAACTACAGCTCAAAAGCAAGAAAACTTGATTAAAAAATGGGCAAAGGACCTGTATAGACATTTCTCCAAAGAAGATAGATAAATGATCAATAAACACATGAAAAGATACTCAACATCATTAATCTTTTAGAGGAATGCAAATCAAAACCATATAACACCTTATACCCATTAGGATGGCTACTATTAGAAAAAACTGCAAAGTAACAAGTATCGGTGAGAATGTGGGAAATTGGAGTGAAGCACTGTTAATGGGAATGTAAAATGGTGCAGCCTCTATGGAAAAAACTATGGCAGTTCCTAAAAAAATTAAAAATACAATTACCATATGACTCAGCAATGCCGTTTCTGGGTATATACCCAAAAGAATTTAAAGCAGGGACTTGAAGAGAGATTTGTTCACCCATGTTCATAGCAACATTATTTGTAATAGCCAAAAAATGGAAGCAACCCAAGTGTCCATCAACAGGTGAATAATTTGTAATGCATGTTAGTGATTTCTTTCTTTGCTCCTATAAGGCTATTGATCCATCCTGCACAATTCCTTGAGGAATTGTCTGTCTAATCTACTTATCTATTGCTGCATAGCAAATGATCCCTAAAGGTAGCAATTTAAGACAACAAAGATTTGCTTTCTCATATAATTTAGAGTTAGGAATTTGGAACAGATTAGTTGGGTGGTTCTGGTTCATGAAGTTGCATTCAAGCTGAGCTGGGGATACAGCCTTCTTAAGGCTTAACTGAGGCTGGAGGATATAAACAGAAACCCAAGCTCATTCAGGTGGTTGCTGGCAGGAAGCTTCAGTACATCACATTATGGATTACTCCATAACATTGCTCATGACATGGCAGCTGGTTTTCCTTAGAGAAGTGATCTGAGAGATAAAGATTGGAGATAGACAAGTATATATATGTAGATATGCAGTAGTACCCTCTTATCTTGAGTTTCACTTTCTGTAATATCGGTTACCATTGCCAACTGCAGGCCAAAACTCTTAAATGAAAAATTTCAGAAATAAACCTTTCGTAAGTCAGTTGCATGCCATTTTGAGTAGCATCATGAAATCTTGCACTGTCCTGCTTCATCCTGCCTGGAACATGAATCATTCTTTTGTCCAGTGGATTCATGCCGTATGTGCTGCCTGGCCATGAGTCACTTAGTAGCTGGGTCAATTATCAGATGGCAAAAACATAGTATATATAGGGTTCTGTACTATCTGCAGTTTCAGGCATCTACCGAGGGTTTTCCACTGGGGAACAGATCCTCCGTGGATAAACAGGGATGGGGAATACTGTATATAGTGTCTTTTATAACTCAGTCTCAAAAGTGACATGCTCTCACGTCTGCTATAATGGTCAGGTCTGACATAATATTGCGGGGGGACTACACAGGGTGTGGATAGCAGGAGGCAGGGATTTTGGGGCAATCTTGGAATCTGGCTACCACACCTACTGATGCTTTGTGACCCCTCAAGTTTCAACCCTCAGTAGCCTACCCACAACAAGTTCCCCCCGAGTCCTCCAGCTCCAGTAGCCCTCTTGTATTGAGTTCCTTCAAGACAGCTCATACCCAGCTACCAATTCGTCTCATGAGAAAATTGTTGTCTCTGCCATGTTGATCGAGTGGTAGAGACACAGACTTGTGCTCCTGCCTCAACTCTACCCTTGTGCTGCCATCATGAGCCGCTTTAGAAGAGTCTAGAAAATTCCCTTTGTTTGTTTTCTTTAACTATTTTGCTATTATTTCCATATAAGCATCATTATACTTGATCAAATAGACATACAATATTACTCTTTTAAGAACATCACATCGGTGTTTTCTGTTGGTGTTTACTTGCCTTTGTTTAATACTATTGATTGACTGCCATTTGTTCAGTCTTTTCAGTTAAATAATTTTATGTGTGCAAGTGATGTGTCGTGATCAGTAATTACTTCTTCATTTAATAAAGAATGTGAAGTTGCAGGGATTCTGTCTGAACTAATTAAGCTGTGCATTTGATGATAATATTTTTCTTGCTTATTTTCATTGATTTCACCAGTAATTAAATTTTTATGAAAGATTTTAAAGTCTAGTTTCTCTCATTGTTTTCAGATTTTGAGTTTAAGCTAACCATTTCTTTGAAGATGTTCTTATTATACATCTTTTCTTTTACCTCCCCATCTCCTTTTTTTAAAATTTAAATTTTAAGCTCTGGGGTACATGTGCAAGATGTGCAGGTTTGTTTCATAGGTAAATGTGTGCCATGGTGGTTTGCTGTACCTATCAACCCATCCCCTAGGTATTAAGCCCAGCATGCATTAGCTATTTTTCCTAATGCTCCCCCCCCTCCCACTACCCCACGTCCCCCAACAGGCCCCAGTGTGTGTCGTTCCCCTCCCTGTGTCCATGTGTTCTCATTGTTCAGCTCCCATCTCCCACCCCTTTGATACATGTTTGATCAAGTTCTATCATTAGGCAGATGAAAAAATTATATAAGATTTGTTTTATATTATGAAATCCAGATTATTAATTCCTACCATATTCTTGACTTGTAGTTATTCTCAATGATTTAGTTTTAAAAAATACAATTGTGTTCAGACTGGAATCTATATTTATCTACAATTGAAATAAATGTTAAAGTGAAATACAAAAAGTATAATATTTTAAAAGTTATTTTCACTAACATATCTGGGATATCTTGTTAAAATAAAAGGTAAAATAGAACTATAATAAATTATATGTACGATTGATGAGATTTTAGAATCAAGATGATCTAAGCTGAAACAATGTTTTTTAATTTTAATTAAATCTTACTACATATATTAATGAAAATAACACAATTTATAATTCTAGTGTTCCATCTTGCTTTAGTTGTCTAGATAAGTAATTGAGATACTACATATACACCTATTAGATACAGTTTTAAGAAAAACATAAATTGTTCAGTGTAGAAAAGTATTTTTTAGCTACTAATATGTGCAACTGCTGCACATCTCACACTGATTTGTGAAAGCCTCTAAAACATGTTTTGGAGCATGAACAGAAGCAAGTAAATGGATGCTTCTGGAACATGGTGCTTCATGATGCAAACATTTATTAGTTTAATGCTGTGAGGAAGGAATGATTTGGCAAACATATTTTTCTTTTCTCTTTCTAAGCACTTCTACCTCACAAGTCCTCCTTGATGTCTTTCTGGCATACTCCATAGCAGAACCCATCACTCTACACCCTACTTTATTTCTAGCCATAGGGTAAGAGGTGTGAACCACAGTTATTCCTGGGGTATAACTGGTATTGGTCAAGAGAGCAGGTGTTTTGAGTTATGGGTTACACATGCCAGCACATTGGATGTGGTGTACAATATATGTTCAATGTATTTTTACTGAGTCAAATTATCTATACTAATTAGTTCACCTTAACTGAGACTGGATCTAGTGCTGCTGAGGCCATGAGACTCAAAGCAGAAGGATATTGAAAGATTCTTTAATGTCCTAGGAGCTTTAATGTTTGAAGAAAATATGTTCTTAATGGTTGTAAATTGTTTAATGTTCAATTAAGAAATAATTTTAATTTATTAATCAATTGCCTTTTTTTTTTTGAGATGGAGTCTCGCTCTTGTCACCCAGGCTGGAGTGTAGTGGTGCAATCTCAGCTCACTGCAGCCTCCGCCTCCCAGGTTCAAGCAATTCTCCTGCCTCAGTCTCCCGAGTAGCTGGGACTACAGGCATGCGCCACCACGCCTGGCTATTTTTTTGTATTTTTAGTAGAGACGGGGTTTCACCATATTGGCCAGGTTGGTCTCGAATTCCTGACCTCAGGTGATCCACCCACCTTGGCCTTCCATAATGCTGGAATTATAGGCGTGAGCCACTGTGCCCGGCCAATCAATTGCCATTTTTAAAAAGGTGACATTTTCCAAAAGGATTACACGACACTTACACAAGTGATAAAAAAAAAAAAAGTCTTATGAGTTTTACCAATTAGATTTTGCCAAATATTTAAACATTTATTAAACATTTAATTAAAGGCCTTTTACATTTTAATTTAAACGAAGATTCATAAGTACTTAAAATCCCATAAGAAACACAAATGTATAAAATATTGCAAAGTTTACAAAACCAGTTAAAGATGTTATACCAAAATGATTATGAACAGAAGAGACAAAATATTACTTTTTGTTCTTATCCTGCACCTTCCCAGGGTTTTATTTTTTACATTTTCTAGGGGTTTCAATAATCCTGCCAGCCATTGTTTTATTACTAGCTTATGATTTTTGTAACCCTACCAGACCCAAAGAAAAATGAAGGTTATTGCAGAATAGGTGATATTGCAGGTTCTTGGGTAGAAATCACAAGTTCTTGAGTGGCAACATCCAAGAAATTCAAACCCAAGTGTTGGTAGCAGACTGAGCCTGTTCTATAAAAATGCACTCATTTCATCATGGGACTCGCAGGTCCTTGCCTTTTATGAAGATTCTCAGTTTTGAGACATGTCTTTCTTTAAACGGGGCATCCTTTAAGTTTTGAGAATAGCTGTACATTTTGGTATATAGATATAGATTGCTGATATTTTAAAAATACAAGTATTTATCAGTATTTTATTAAAATTAGCTATAATTGGTAGAAATTTTCCTTTCCTCGAAAATAGGAGCTTGAGTTTGTCTGGGTAGTTTAACATTTGGTGAATATGCCCTTTCGGAAGCCTCCTGTTGCCTGTCTTTGTAACTGATCTTACTAAGAGAACCCACAGGTGCTGGGCCTTCCTCTCTCTGCCTGTTGTATAAAATCAGCAGAGCTGATCGGATCTTCCTGTTCTTGGCACGGTTCCTACTTTTCTGGGATTGTTTGGTTAACTCACATGTTTTTGTTCACCCTTTCCTGTTTACATAGACAGAAACAAATACAAATATACAGTTTGAAATATATATAGATGCTTAATTGAAGAACAAAATCTCCATAAATAGCACCCTTTCATATATTCATGATTTCTTCAATATTTTTATATTTGTATTTATATATATTTTATATGTTATATATTTAAAAGTCATTAAAATTAAAACCAATTATTTTCATTTTATTATTACAACCAATTTTTTCTGCATGCTATGTTGACTTTTCTCGTTTGAGCTTTGTTTTGAACTCATTCTCAAATTGGCATAAGTTGGCTGACAGGAAGTAAGCTGCCTTCTACTTCATCCTTTTAGCTCTGCCCCTAATTTTCTTATGACAAAAATAGTATCATAAGAAACATCTGGGTTTTTTCTTCCATACGGACTCATTGAAGAGTCCTGTATCTTTGAATTGGAGTTTAGTGTTAGAGACCTAAATCTGAGGGTTGGGATGCATCTGAGAATTGTGAAGGGTGAGAGCTGTCACTGCTACTATGGATTGAACGAAAGGTAAAGATATTTTTAAGGTTATGGCTTCACATTAATCTTCCAAATTTATGCTAGTGCCATATCTCATTTTAATTATAGTCAATGGTTTTATGACCCACCAAGATATCCTTCAACAGGCCGGCCCTGACTCACACCTGTAATCTTAGCACTTTAGGAGGCCGAGGCGGGTGGATCACCTGAGGTCAGGAGTTCGAGACCAGCCTGGCCAACATGGTGAAACTCTGTCTCTACCAAAAATACAAAAATTAGCCAGGCATGTTGGCGGGCGCCTGTAATCCCAGCTACTCTGGAGGCTAGGCAGGAGAATTGCTTGAACCTGGGAGGCGGAGGTTGCAGTGAGCTGAGATGTTGCCACTGCACTCCAGCCTGGGCAACAGAGCAAGACACCATCTCAAAAAAAAAAAAAAATTTAGCTAGGGACTACGTGCCTGTACTCCCAGCTACTTAGGAGGCTGAGGCAGGAGAATTGCTTGAACCTGGGAGGCGGAGGTTGTAGTGAGCTGAGATTGTGCCATTGCACTCCAGGTTGGGTGACAGAGCCCCCCAAAAAAATCTTTCAACAGTGACAAAGCAGAGCTTAGTGAAGAGAGAATGTGCTTTTAGGGGATTAGTGAGATCCTCCAGCTGGGTCATCCAGAGGAAAAGATTTATGTATGTATGTATGTGTGTTTGTATGTGATATGTTGTGTCATGTGGTATGTGGTATGTGTGTAATGTGTGAGTATGCGGTATGTGGTATGTGAGTGCATGGTGTAGTGCATTGTGTGTGGTGGGTATATGTGTATGGTGTGTATGTGGTGTGGTGTGTGGCATGTGTGGTGTATTGTGTGTGTGTGTTTGTGTGTGTGGTTTAGTGTATTGTGTGTGTGGTGGGTGTATATGTATGGTGTGTGTAGTGTGGGGTGTGATATATGTGTATGATGTATGTTGTGTTATGTGTGTAGTGTGGTGTAAGTGCATGGATATGGCACATGTGTGGTGTGTGTGTGTAGTGTGTATGTAGTGTGTTTTCTGTGTGTGGTGTGTGCATGTGGTATGTGTGTGTAGTGCATTGTGTGTGGTGGGTGTATATGGATGGTATATGTGGTGTGTCTGTAGCGTGGTGTCTGTGTTTGTATGTGTGTAGTGCATTGTGTGTCATGCATGGATATGTATGGTGTGTGTAGTGGGGGTGTGGTGTATGCATATGGCGCATATGGTGTATGTGTGTGGTGTGTGCATAGTGTGTTGATGTGTATACTCTATGTGTGTGGATGTGGTGTGTGTGTGGTGTGCATGTAGTGTGATGTGTGTGGTATACATGTGTGGATGTGGTGTGTGTGTCGTGTGAGTTAGTGTGTATGTAGTGATGTGTGTGGATGCAGTGTGTGTGTGGTGTGTGTGAAGTGTGTATGTAGTGTGTTTTCTGTGTGTGGTGTGTGTGTAATGTGATGTATGTGTGGTGTATGGTATGTATGTGGTATGTGTTTGGGGGTTGTATATGTGTTGTGTGTATGTTGCGTGTGCATGTGTTGGGATAAGAAGAGGGAGATTGGCTGAGACTTAAGCTAAGACGGGTATGGCATGCCCAAACATTCTTGAAATTTTTGATGTAAAGTTTTATTTTTTCCTATCTTTTGATATTGATTGAATTAGGGTAGTGGTTAGTATTGCTTTTGAGTGTGTTGGTTTTAGAAGCATTTTAGCTTGAGTCAAAAGGACAAATAGTATATAACCATCACTCTTTTTTGCCAGCTTTTTTTTTGAAGCAAAAACAAAATTCTAATTCCTTAAGAATGAGCAAAACATGCGCCCACATGGCCACTGCTTTACAAGTCAGAGAGAAAGTCTAGAGGGAGCTCTGGTGACACTAGTTTAAGTGGCAATGAGGTTACTTACATACATTCAGAAATTTATACAAAGAGGGCTTTGTGCATGGAGGCAGGTGGGTCAGGCACATCCTGGTAGTGCAACAAGCCCTTGGAAATCTGGGCACAGCTTATCTTTCTACTTTCACATCCTCCTGTATGTAGGGGCTTTTGTCCTTATTCTTGTTGCCTCAGGGCTAAAAGATGCTTTCTGCACCTCACAAGATGCCTTCTGTCAACTCTACTATCAGGAACTAGGGGGAAGAGGTAAGGGTGAAAGTTGTGGCAGTACCTACTTAATAACATAAAGTCTTCTTGAAAGTTCTACCCAGCATAAATGGTGGAAATAGAGGAAAGTGGATGGATTTAAGAAATATTTAGAAGGGAGAATTAATAACACTTGGAAATAATTAGATATGAAGGATGAGAGGGAGGTGCTAAGGATGAGGTCAAGGTTTCTGGTTTGGGTACCTGGATTGGTGATGGTGCCATTCACTTAGAAAATTGTGGGAGGGAATTGAGTTTTGGGAGAAGATCATGTGTTTTGTTATGTTGAGCATGAGGTGCCTCCAAAACATCCAAAAGGTTGAAAATTAGATATAGTTCCTCTACTTCTTCCTTGCAATGAGAGTTCTTTTATTAGAAACAGTGTTGCGTGGTAAAGCATGATGGCCAATAAGACGCTCAATAAGTCCACAGGTGCTGGCCCAGACAGAAACACGATAAGCTAGGATGGTAAACCCAAATCTGGATGTGTCTACCCCACTGGGGATAGATCACTGCCCCCTCCCCAATACGCTAACATCCAAGATGTTCACAGGCTGCTTCCTGCCATTGGTTGACAGGACGCTTGGGCCTACAGCAGCCCAGGTCAGCCTCAGTGAGAGGAGGCCTGTGCTTCTGAGCCATGTGGGACCCCTGTCCCTACTGCATGGACATTTGCTCATGAGCACATTGAGAAAACACCAGGGTGTCTGGGAAAGAGACTGAGTAGATCACATGTCCACAGAGCAGGTCACCTTGTCCATTGATCCTTGACATCCTGCAGTTTTATTTGTGCTGTAAGATTGGATCCAATCTTGCTATGCTCCTCTTGCCTCATGGCTTGATGGTCCAGAGAAGACCCATTCACGATGAGAAGTATGGGCCACATGGTCCCAGGGGACCCCCCGGTCAGGCTTTCAGCCTCTCTTAGGGTGAGTAATAAGCCAACAGACGTTTTCCAGAATGAGACTAGTTATTTGCTGAAGAGGGTGGGATTTTAGTCCAAAACCTTGGACACCATGGCTGTGTGTCCGCTGTCAGGGTTTGCCACTGACTTCCTGCCTGGTCTCCTCTCTAGTGTTACCTCCTCCATCTAACTTTCATATTACAGCCAGAGTGATGTTTCTAAAATGGAAATCTGGCCCTGGCTAAAATCTGATTATTATTTTATTCAATCACAATCCTTCAACACATCCACCTATGTTGTTTCAGTTTTGCCTTCCCAAGATCATATCTTAGATTCATAAATTTTTTTTTCTTAAAAACGTTTTGCACCTAAACAAACTATGTGGTTCCTCTGAGGTTCTTCCCAGATTAAAATTGATCTGTTTGTTTATTTAACTTTATAAAAGTGGGGGGCTAAAATAATTAACTTTGGGGTGGTCTATTTTTCTTAACTCGTTCAATGCTATCGTAAGAGTGGCATGGAAAAGGTTAAATAAATGAGGCTCAGCTTTTCCTAGATTAGTTCTGTGCTGGTAAAGTCTTACTGATAAGTCTGTTTCAGAGCTTGTTACAACTTGGCAGGATGGATTGGAAAGCCCTGGATATTTGTTAAAAACTCTGTTTATAGACTATTCTTATCTTCAGGGGAAACATTGATCAAATCCTCAGAAAGTAATTATGTATTATACACTAGTAGAAAATTTTACTGTCCTTCGTTCTGATTTTGTTAGTCATTACAATAACTGCATCCAGTCTGTCTTCTTATAAACCAGTGGCCTCAGCCCTTCTCTTATACTTGCCTAAAGGCTGTGCTATAAGCTACAATTCTAGAAATGGATTGTTATCAAAAAAGGATAGTTTCAGAAATTTAGCAGAAAGAACTCTTCCAGAAACTTCTACACCTATTGTTACTTGCAAGACTGGACTCATGCAAACATGGTTTCTGAGTGGACATTACTTAGACAACTGTCAGACTGTTCCATGGGACTAAGATTTCCAGAACTTTTTCCAGTCCAGAAAGACATGAACTCTTGAAACTAGACTGCTCCTCAATATCCAGTGAGGCAAGAATTAATTAAGACAAATGATGGGCCAGGCACAGTGGCTCATACCTGTAATCCCAGCACTTTGGGAGGCAAAGGTGGGTTTATCATGAGGTCCAGAGTTCGAAACCAGCCTGGCCAAGATGATGAAACCCCGTCTCTACTCAAAATACAAAAATTAGCCGGATGTGGTGGCGGGTGCCTGTAATCCAAACTACTCAGGAGACTGAGGCAGGAGAATTGCTTGAACCCGGGAGGCATAGGTTGCAGTGAGCTGAGATCATGCCACTGCACTCTAGCCTGGGCAACAGAGCAAGACTCTGTCTCAAGAAAAGAAGAAAAGAGAAAATGATGAACTGATGAGAATACAAAACTATGATTTTTTATTGGAATAATATTAGCATTAGTTTGATATTATATCTTTTTCTTCTTTTTTAGTTCCCTGCAAGTGTTGCATATCATTGTTATATTTTTGATAGGTATATGATGGATATTGCTACTTAATCTATTCTTAACTCTTTTATCTCTATTCTTATTTTAGTAGCACATTCAACATACTAAAACCTATGAAATGCAGCCAAAGCAGTTCTAGGGGAGAAGCTCACAGCAATAAGTACCTGTGTTAAAAGTAAGAAAATCCCAAATAAGCAGCTTAACATTGTGCCTCAAGGAACTAGAAAAACGAACACACTACACCCAAATTTAGCAGAAAGAAGGAAATAATAAAGACGAGAATAGAGATAAATCAAATAGAGAATAGAAAAGTGATTAAAATTTTTCTGAAAAAGAAATTTAACAAACCCATAGGCAGACTAAGAAAAAAAGAAAGAAGACAAATATGTGAAGTCAGAAATGAAAGTGGAAACATTACAACAGATGCCTCAGAAATAAAAAGGATCATAAGGGACTGACTATTGTGATCAATTATATGCCAGCAAATTTGATAACCTGTAGGAAATGAATACATTCTTAGACAAATACAACCTACCAAGGTTGAATCAGGAAGAAATAGAAAGTCTGAATATAATAATAAACAAAGAGATTACGGTAGTTATTAAAAACATCCCAACAAAGCAAACCCAGGACCAGTTGATGGCTTTTAAAGCTGAATTCTACCAAACTCTCAAAGAAAAATGAACCCCAATATTTCTTAAACTCTTTCAAAAATAGAGCTGGAAGGAATACTCCCTAACACATTTTATGAAGCCAACATTATATCGATACCTAAGCCAGGCAAAGATACCACATAAAAAGAAAAGTACAGGTCAATAGCACTGATGCACATCGATGCAAAAATCCTTAATGAAATATTAGCAAATCAAATTTAACAACGCACCAAACATGTTATACCTCATGATCAAGTGGGATTTATCCCTGGCATGGGAGGCTGGTTGAGCATAGGCAAGTCAATCAGTGCAAGTCAATCAGTGTGATACATAACATTAACAGGTAGAAAGACCCAATCCACATGATCATATCAATAGATGCAGGGAAAGCATTTAACAAAGTTCAACATCCTTTTTCGATAAAAACTCTTAACAGTTTAGGTATAAGAAATTTCCTCAACATAATAAAGGCTATTTATGAAAAATCCACAGCTAGTATCATAATCAACGTGAAGAAACTCAAAGCTTTTTTTCTAAGATCTGGTAAAGGCAAGGATGCCCACTTTTTTATTCTACACAGTACCAAAAGTACTCTCAAGAAATAAAAAGTATTCAATCCAGAAAGAAAGAAGTAAAATCATCTCCATTTGCAGATGGCATGATCTTGTAAGTAGAGAACCCCAAAGACGCCACCAAAAAACTATTAGATCTAATACATGAATTCAATAAAGTTGTAGGATACAAAGTCAACATGCAAAAGACCATGGCATTTCCTTGCACAAATAGTGACCCAGCTGAAAAAGAAATCAAGAAAACAATCCCATTTATGACGGTATCAAAAAAATACTTAGGAACAAATTTAACCAAGGTGGTAAAATAACTCTACATTGAAAATGATAAAACATTAATGAATGCAATTGGAGAGGACACAAATAAATGGAAAGATAGTCCATGCACATGGATGAGAAGAATGAATATTGTTAAAAATGTCCTATGCTATTTAAAGCAATATATAGTTGCAATGCAATCTTGATCAAAGTCTCAATGTCATTCTTGACAGAAATAGACAAAACAAATCCTAAAATTTGTATAAATCCAAAAAAGATCCTAAATAGTCAGAACAATCCTGAGAGGAAAAACTAAGTTGGAGATGTCACACTTTTTAATTTAAAATTATATTACAAAGCTATACTAATCAAAATAAAATGGTACTGGGAAAAAATGGACACATAGACCAGTGGAACAGAGTAGGAAGCTCATAAATAAATCCAAACATGTATAGTCAACTAATTTTTGACAAGGACGTGAAAAAGAAACAATGGAGGAGAGGACAGTCTCTTCAGTAAGTGGTGCTGGGAAAACTGGATTTCCATATGCAAAAGAATAAAACTGGACTCTTACCCCATACCCAAAACAATTCAAAATGGATAAAAGGCCTAAACACTAGACCTTAAAGCAAAAAACTCTTAGGAAAAAAACTTAGAGGAAAAACTCCTTTACAGTGGCCTTCGCAATGATTTATTTTGTGTTTTGGATATCACGTCAAAAGCCCAGGCTACAACAGCAAAAATAGATAAGTGGGTCTGCATCACACTAAAAAGCTCCTGCACAATAAATGAGACAGTCAACAAATAGAAAAGACAACTTACAGACTGGGGAAAAAATTTGCACACTTTATATCAAATAAGGAGTTGATATCTAAGATTTATAAAGAACTCATACAAATCAATAACAAGAAAACATAACCCAGTAAAAAATGGACAAATGACTTGAATAGACATTTCTCTAAAATGACATAAGAATGGACAGCAGATACTTTGGAAGTATTAGTTGAAAAAGTGTCCAACATTACTAATTATCAGAGAAATGAAATCAAAACCACTATGAGATACTACCTCTTAGCTGTTAGGATAGCTGTTATCAAAAGATAAAAGATAACAATGTTAATGAGGGGGAAAAAGGAAGCCTTGTTGCTATTGGTGGGAATGGAGATTGATGCAGCCATTATGTAAAATAATACGGAGGTTCCTAAAGAAATTAAAAATAGAACTACTATATGCAATTAATCTTCTGGGTATATACCCAAAGGAAATAAAATTATTACCTCATGAAGATATCTGTACTCCTATGTTAACTGCAGCATTATTCACTATAGCCAAGATATGGAAACAACCTAGATGTCCTTCAATGGATAAACTATGGTATATACATACAATGGAATATTATTCAGCCTTTAAAAAGAGGAAAATGAGGAAATCTTGCCATTTTCCACAACATGGATTGACCTGGAGGACATTATACTAGGAGAAATAAGCCAGAGACAAAAAGAAAACTATTGTATAATTTCACTTATGTGTAGTATTCTCCCCAAAAGATCAAATATATAGAGAGAATGAAACAGAGTTACCAGTGCTGAAGTCTGGGATGGGAGAATGGGGAGATCTAGGTAAAACGTTACAAAGTAGCAAATATATAGAATAAACAGGTCAAAAAATGTGATGTACAACAACATGTGGATTAAAATTAATAATAGTGTTATATACAGGATTTTTTTCTAAACTAAGTAGATTATAGTTGCTTGCCACAAGGGGAAACATGGTATATTAGCTCATTTTGCATTGCTATACAGGAATACCTGAGGCTAGGTGATTTATAAAGAAAAGAGATTGATTTGGCTCACCATTCTACAAACTGTACAAGAGGCTCATGGTTCCACACACGGCAGCTTCTGCTTCTGATGAAAGCTTCAGGAAGCTTTCAGTCATGGTGGAAGGTGAAGGGTAGCAGGTGTGTTGCATGATGAAGGTGGGAGCAAGAGAGCAAGGGGTAAGTTCCCAGGCTGTTTAAGAATCAGCTTTCATGTGAACAAACAGAGAAAGAACCCATTCATTACTGCAAAGAGGACACCAAGCCATTCATGAAAGATCTGCCCCCAGGACCTAAACACCTTCGACCAAGCCTCACCTCCAGCACTGGGGATCACATTTCAACATGAGGTTTGGAGGGGACAAATTATATCAAATGGTAACTGAGAAGATGAATACATTGATTTGTTCCACTGTAGTAACCATTTTACTACACACATGCATCTTATAACATCACATTTTATACCTTAAATATACGCAATACAATCTTTTTTTTTTTTTTTAAAAGCTAGTTAGATATGGAACTTAGCAATGAGTGAATGTTTGCCAGTAATTGTGTAGACTTCAGAGCTCTTTCTAGTGAGTACAGATGGCCTCCAACTTACTATGGTTCGACTTAAGATTTTTTGACTTACGATGGATTCATCAGGATGTAACCTCATTGTAAGTTGAGGAGCATCCATATGTACCTCCATTCATGCTGGATAAATAGATTCTTTGCCTTTTTTTTTTTTTTTTTTGAGAGAGAGTCGTGCTCTGTCACCAGGCTGGAGTGCAGTGGTGCGATCTTGGCTCTTTGCACCCTCTGCCTTCCAGGTTCAGGCAATTCTCCTGCCTCAGCCTCCTGAGTAGCTGGGACTAGAGTTGCGTGCCACCACACCCAGTTAATTTTTGTATTTTTAGTAAAGACAGGGTTTTACCATGTTGGCCTGATGGTATCAATCTCTTAACCTCGCAATCCACCTGCCTCAGCCTCCCAACGTGCTGGGATTACAGGCATGAGCCACCGCACCTGGCCAACAAATAGGCTCTCTAAGGCACTGCTCTTCTTTGTCCCTGAGAGCCGACAGCCACCCACCACCTGACCAGCTGCCTTATCAGATCTCCCTGTCCCATGCTCTCTTATCTAACACTCACCCTTCAACATACAGGAAGAAGAGTCCCAGAGTTCAACAGGGCAAAACTGACATTTTAAAAAGAAATTTTAATTAAGAGACTAAAGGGAAATCTCTATGTACAAAGGCTGAGAGGAAGTTCTAAAGGGTCTGATAGAAAGAGAATAAGCTGTGGAATTAGACAGATACGGTTTCCAGACCTTGGCAAATCTCTCAAACCATCAGAGGCTCACCTGTAAAGTAGAAACAATCATGACTACCTTGTAGGCAGTATGAAGAAATAGAAAACAGCATACGTGCAAGTGTCACCTTGGGCAGGCCAAAGCCTAAACTTGCTGAGAAATATGCCTGAGGAAATGACTATCACTATATCCTCTCTCACAGCCAGTTTGCAGGATTGGGGTGAGACTATTTGTCACCATTTGCTTGCTCCTGTGAGCAGGCAGACCTTTAGCCAGACCCCTCAAAAGACAGGTGAGGGAGAACCCAGGGGCTTCAAATCCCTGTGAGGATGGCAAAGAGGGCCTCTCACATGCCAGAGCGTTATTCCAAGCAACTGGCATTAGCCACAGCCCTGTCTTCACAGGGGAATGTAAGGACTGGGGGTGCTTAATCCTCACTAGGAGCTGTGTGTTCCCTGTTGAACCATTTCTCCAAATTTCAAGTACCATTTCTCCAAATTTCAAATACATCTTGTGTGTCTATTGGAATCTTTCCTTCAGTCTCATTGGCACAAAAGAAGTTAGCTCTCTTCTGTTCCCCCCTCCCTCAAACAACTTTGATCTAACCCCAGGTGAAATAGGCTCATCTGCCTATCGGGTGTATTAGTCAGGGTTTCTTGAGGGACGGGACTGATAGGATAGATGTATACATGAAAGGGAGTTTATTAAGAAGTATTGACTCACACAGTCACAAAATGAAGTCCCACAATAGGCCGTGTGCAAGCTGAGGAGCAGGGAAGCCAGTCCGAGTCTCAAAACCTCAGAAGTGACAGTGCAGCCTTCAGTCTGTGGCTGAAGGCCTGAGAGCCCGTGGCAAGCCACTGGTTTAAGTCCAGGAGTCCAAAAGCTGAAGAACTTGGAGTCTGATGTTCGAGGGCGGGAAGCATCCAGCACAGGAGAAAGGTGGAGGCCAGAAGGCTCAGCAAGTCTGTTCTTTCCATCTTCTTCTACCTGCTTTACTCTAGCTGCGCTGGCTGCTGCTCAGATGGTGCCCACCTAGGTTGAGGGTGGGTTTGCCTCTCCCAGTCACTGACTCAAATGTTAATCTCTATTGGCAATATACTCGTAGACACATCCAGGAATAATACTTCAATCCAATCAAGTTGACACTCAATATTAACCCTCACATAGGGCATCCTGGTTTTTCATGGTTTTATCTACTTGCCTCAACCTTTTTAGAGAAGACTCTAAAATTCTTTTTTGTCAATATGGATATGTCTTTTTTCCATACCCAATTTTACTCCCTCTCTTCTTTTGAAGAAAATCTTGGACAGGACTTCTGGGCTTAAGCACCAGCCAGGGAGAAGAAACAATGCCTAGGAAGTGACACTCAGTTGGAGGAAGAACGATTATTCTAGAATTGCTCTCTGCTGTTGCACCAGAACTGCACGAGATCTGGTCTCTGCACATGTTGGTGTCTGCATCCTGGTAAAAAATGGCTCACTTTCCCACCCTTACCCACGGAGGAAGATGAGGCAGCCAGTTGTAAGAAATTACAACAAAAGCTTCCCTCCTGATCTCCTGACCCACCCCCTCATGCTCTCAGTGCTTCTACTCTTGCTTCATTAATTTATCCAGCAAATACTAATTGTCTGCTAGGTACCGAGTTCTGTTATAGATAATGAAGATATGGCTGTGGAAAAAGAACTAGAAACCTGCCTTTACATTCTAGTGGAAGAGTAGGAAGATAAATAATAAACAAGGTCAACAAGCAAACTATAGCATGTCAGGTGATTTAAGTGCCAGGAAGGAAACTGAGTGGTACAGATCATTGCAGAGGGTAGGCTGCAATTTTAAATTGAATAGTGAAGTTAGCCTCACTGATAAGGCAGTCTTCCAGCAAAGATCTGACAGAGGTGAGGAAGTGAATCTATGGAAACCTGGGGATACAGCCTTCCAGCAAATAGCAGGTGCAAAAATCCAGAAGCCTAAGGCATTTGTATTTGAGGGCAAACAAGGGGTCTGTGTGCTGGAGGAGAGTGAGCAAGGTGAGAATTAGAGAGTGAGGATGGAGAGATTATGAGGAAAGGAAACAGGTCATACAGCATCTTGGAGGCCATTATAAAGACTTTGGTTTTTACCTTTATGAGATGGGAAGCCATTGGTGGTTTTAGAGCAGGAAAGTGACATGATCTGATTTACGTTCCAAGGCTCATGCTGGCCGCCCTGTTAAGACAAAACTGGAGGGAGACAAGCAAATTGGGGACACCAGTGAGGTAGCCATAGTGACCATCCAGAGGAGATTTCTGGATGGCGGCCTGGAATAGGTAGTTCTGAGAAGTGTTGTATTTTGGAGGTAGATCAATAGAATTTATTGGTGCATTGAATATATATGATGTGAAAAAAAGCGGGGAGACAAAGATAACCTCAACGCTTTTGGCCTGAGCAGCTGTAAGGCTGGGATTGTATTTGATCACAGGGCAAGCTCAGTCGGGCTCAACACCGTTTGCTCCTTCCTAGTTGGAACTTCATGTGGGCCTCAGATGTTTAACTGGAATTTCATCTGGCAGACGTAAACATTGTATTCTTCTTTTAAAAGCTCAAATAACAAATATTCTAAAATGTAAAGCAAAAAATTAAAGGATTTATTGAAATCGTGTGACAATATATCCCTAACACAATGAAGAAGATGACAATTATGATTTTCACATAGTATTTTGCACTTGCCTAAGCACAAAAGCAAAACCAGAGCAAGGCGAACAACATACAAACAAAATTTGATGATATCTAATAAGTTTCATGAAACAACCATAAATGAATTTTGTTTTATTAAATCAGGCTTCAGGACTACTGAATTGCATTCACTAAAATGCTGTTTGAAATTTTACTTACTCCCCACCCACCCCACTACTCTTAATTCATCGCCCTCCCCACAAGAGGACAAAAGGCAAAAAAGTTAGTAAGCAAGATATAAATAATAATTCAAAAACGGAGATCAAAGTAAATTTTTTTTTCAGTCTCTGCGTCTATGCTCAAATCAATGTTTTCTGAGCATACAGAAAAGCAAGGAAACCAATTCTCTAGCTCTTGCTCTGCCTCTTATTCTCCTCCAGCCCCCAATACATTTCTGAATATTTTTTAATCCATTTATCACTGAGTACTTGTATATAACCAGAAGCACTGACTATATTGTTAATCATACTTTGGAGCAATTTTCATAGGGAATTGTATAAATGTTCTCTGATACGTATCTCCTCACTAGAAAGACAACCTTAAACATAATAAAGACTTAGCCTGAAGTGAAGAAGGCAACTTTCTGTTGACCACACTGAGCCTTAGGTCACCAGATTTCTACTCAGGAGAGGCAGTGGGCAGGAGGGGCAAGTTTGGAGGGCTTTGTTTAGTTCTATAATCTCTGTAGGCACCCACCAACACCAGTCCTTCTCCTACTACCCACTGTGTGCTTCCAGCTTCAAGCTGAGTGCTCTGCATGGACCCCAGCAGTTCCCAATAAACCATCATTCATGGGATCCTCCTGTATAGAGATGAGGAAGGCGCTACAAGCAAGACATGCTTGGCCAGAAGGGTTGAGTAATGAGGTCTCTTTTCTTCTTTGTCACTAAAAAAATTACATTTAATTTTGAGGATAAAGATAAATTATTCTAAGACAGGATTAAAAACTAAACAAAACAAAAACAAACGTAGAAAAGAAAACCTTAATACATCTTTTAAATGAGGGACAATTGTATAGAGTAGACTTCCTTGTTGTTAATAGTTTTAATTCAGATATCAATCTAGAAATCATAAGTTTTTTTCCCAACACCTGTTCTTATTTACATAAAGTAGAATTTAAAACAAAATTTTGATTCATTAAGTAGAAATATTTAATAATAATAAATACATAAAAGTATATTCATATAAAATAGAAATGCATGAAAAATATTCATCCATATAGAAATTTTAAATTGTCATAGCAATGTCAATTTAACTGGCTCAAGAAGAGAGTGAAAACCGATTGCTTCAGGATTGCTTCAGTCTGTAACGCTATTTAAAAAAATTATTTCAACATTTTCTTAAATACTCTTCATTGGTTGTTAAATTTTTATTTTGCTGTCTTAGAATGAAGGTTGTTATTAGGGATGTTACATTCAGAAATCAAGTTCCGAATTTCATAGAACCCTTTATTCTCTGCCTCATCTTTACATTTCAATTTTTTGGGGGAATGTCATTCAAATGTAGTTTACAAATGAAATATAAAGGATGAAAGAATGGGTAAACAAAGACGTCCTCAAGGTGTAACAGTGAATATTGCTTTAAGAAAATACAAAAACAACTTTAAATAAGATCCTTCAAACACGAGTCATCCCATTCTCAGGGAGCTTCAGAATTTCCACATTGCTGAGTGCCAAATTCCACAAGTCATGGAATTTCCACACATCTCTCTTCACTTCTCTGACTTCTTCTGTCTAACATGGGCTGATATATTTCAGCCACTACACAGTAGCTGGAATGTGGTGTTAGAGCTTCAATTTCAACAGCTCTGTGAGCCCCTTCATAAACCTTTTGCTCCTACACACAAGAGAGAAAATAATCAGTTGGTAAATGGCTGTCAGTAAGTCACAGTTGTATTTTTGTTTAAATTAACAAGTTGTACATGGTCACAGCAGTAGATGGGTTGTGGGGTTTCTTCCCAGACACACCCTTCTTTCCTAGAGTCCTAGGCCATAGCCTAGGTAAAGGTAAAGGGACAAGGCAAGTAGCTGTGTAGGTGCAACTTGACTTCTCCTTGAGGGCTGCTGGCTGGTTGACCCTGTGGTCAGAGTCTTCTTTTTAAGAATTTTGGGCCGGGCGCGGTGGCTCAAGCCTGTAATCCCAGCACTTTGGGAGGCCAAGACGGGCGGATCACGAGGTCGGGAGATCGAGACCATCCTGGCTAACATGGTGAAACCCCGTCTCTACTAAAAAATACAAAAAACTAGCCGGGCGAGGTGGCGGGCGCCTGTAGTCCCAGCTACTCGGGAGGCTGAGGCAGGAGAATGGCGTAAACCCGGGAGGCGGAGCTTGCAGTGAGCTGAGATCCGGCCACTGCACTCCAGCCCGGGCGACAGAGCGAGACTGTCTCAAAAAAAAAAAAAAAAGAATTTTGTTTGTTTTATGAGACACAGTTTCACTCCATCGCCCAGCCTGGAGTGCAGTGGCACTATCTCGACTCACAGCAACCTCTGCCTCTCAGGTTAAAGGGATTCTCGTGCCTCAGCCTACCAAGTAGCTGGGATTACAGACGCACACCACCACGCCAGGCTAATTTTTGTACTTTCAGTAGAGACGGAGTTTCACCATGCTGGCCAGGCAGGTCTTGAACTCCTGACCTCGAATGATCTGCCTGCCTCAGCCTCCTAAAGTGCTGGGATTACAGGCATGAGCCACCCCACTTGGCTTTCTTTTTAAGAATTTGAAGTGTGCAGCGAGATGAGCAGAGATAACTGCAGGCATGCAGCTGTGGCCACAGAGAGACAGAAAGTCCAAGAGACAGAGCAGGATCCCTTAGAACTCGCTTCTGTTTCCCTTCCCAGTCACCACTAAGCCTGCCGGCACTCCATGTCCTGCCTCTGTCCCTGAGATTGCTTGCCTGTCTCCTAATAATCCCTCCCTCCTTTGTTTCTAAACCAGTTGGACTGTGGTTTCTGCTCCTTACAACAAAAACCCCTAATCTTAGATGACACCAAAAAAGGAACAAATTCAATTATCCACCAAGTCCAGACAGAAGCACCGATGGTAGATTAGAATACCACAGCAAGGCCGGGCATGGTGGCTCATGTTTGTAGTGCCAGCAGTTTGGGAGGCCAAGGCAGGTGGATCAGTTGAGCTCAGGAATTTAAGACCAGCCCAGGCAACGTGGCTAGAGCCTGTCCCTACTAAAAGTACAAAAAACAATAGTTGGGTATGATGGCATGCACCTGTAGTCCCAGTTACTTGGGAGGCTGAGGTGGGAGGATCATTTGAGCCCAGGATGTTGAGGCTGCTGTGAGCTGTGATTGCATCGCTATACTCCAGCGTGGATGACAGAGTCTGACAGACCCTGTGTCAAAAAAAAAAAAAAAAAAAAATAGCAAAACTGGCGCAAAAATAATCATGTGATTCAAAAGCTATTTTAAAATAAGGTGTGAGGCTGGACATAGTGGCTCATGCCTGCAATCCCAGTACTTTGGGAGGCCAAGGCAGAAGGATTGGTTGAGGCCAGGAGTTTGAGACCAGCCTGGGCAACATAGTGAGATCTCGCCTCTACAAGAAAAAAAAAAAAAAAAAAAGCTGGATGTGATGGTGCATGCTTATAGTCCCAGCTCCTCAGGAGGTTGAAGCAGGAGGATCACTTAAGCCCATATGTTAGAGGCTACAGTGAGCTATGATCACCACTGTACTCCAGCCTGGGTGACAGAGTGAGACCTGGTCTAAAAATAAATAAATAAATAAGGTGTGCAAAGCCCATAAAAATGATTATTTGTGGCAGTCACATGGAATTAAATACTGTTAATACCAATCTTTAGATATGCAGGGAAAACCGTGGAGACAAACCGAAGGATGGAAAGGGCACACACACATTCGATGGTGATGCGAGCACCAACGGTGGATCAATACTGGTTGAGAGTAAGAAGAAATTAAAGATAAGGAAAAATAAGAGGAGGCAGAGTAGCAGAAGAGAGCATCTCATATGACCAAAATATTGGTTAAATAAACAAAAGAAAAAACACTAAATATATCTATTCATCTGAACTTACCTTTTCTAGTGAATTGGTTATTATAAAAACTCGGTATACTAGTTCATAGTAATCTTCTATAGATATATTTTTTTCCTTTTGGTATCTATATGGTAAATTTGGAGCATGGAGAATTACCAACAAAGATCCATTGACTTGGGTTATATTCATGACTGGAGGATCTATTTTTGCTGGAGAAAAAACGTAAAAATTGACATATCATCAAATGAATGTATTATATACAGACACATTATGTATAATGACAAATCAGCTTGGTGGGAGGATCACCTGAGCCCAGGGAGGCTGAGGTTGCAGTGAGCTATGATCATGCCACTGCACTACAGCCTGTGCGGCATAGTGAGACCCACATCAAAAGCAAAACAAAAGAAAAAAGAAAATTGCACATATATTTGAATCTCAAACCTTTATAAATTTAGGGGGTGTTAAAGATTCTTATCAGAGTAAAGATGGAAACATACAAATTACTTTCCTCTGTTTATTGGAAGGGCTTTCTTAGTCCGCCTTTTGTTTGTTTGTTTGGTTGGTTGCTTTTGGGTTTTTGTTGAGACAGGATCTCATTATGTTGCCCAGACTGGTCTCTCACTCCCATACTCAAGTGAGTCTCCTTCAACTTCCTGAGTCGCTGAGATTACAGGTGTATGCCACAACACCCAGGCTAGTCTGACTTTTTATTGACAGTGTAGCCCTTGGAGGTTCTAAGATTTTTGTGGGGGTATTAGTTATAACTCTCTGCCTTGTGCTGGCCTAAAACCTTGTCTTTAGTCCTGGGAGTGGCTGTTACCACTGAGGGTCTAGTTACCACATCCAGCAAATGCCCTCAGGGCAGCTGGGTCACTATGTCGATCCTCTGGTTCCCCTTTGATTTCCCTGTACTTTGTTTTGGCCCCCCGAGGATTCCCTTTATTTTCATTATTGCCCCTCTGTGGAGTTTGGAGAATGTGTTTTATTTTGTCCAGAATTTCTAAGTGTTTTAGAAGAAGAGACTTTCCTACTCCCAGGCTACTTAATTTGGAACCAAAAGTTTTTAAACCACTTTCCAACTATATTGGAATAATGTGATAGTTAACTTTAAATACACATGTCTCTTTTGTAGTCAGGCACATATTTCAGGCATTGGCCTATCAGTGAGTCAGCTGCAGACATCACAGGGCTCCTGACTTATGATCTGTGATGCTAGATTTCTTGACCCATTCACTGATTGTGATTGTATTACAAGACCAAGTCAAGATTATTTGACCTCATAGCACTTTACTCGTTAACAGCTTTCTCCTTGAAATATTACCTTCCCACACTATTCATGAATGTATCAGCCCACAGATTTCCTCCTATCTCTTTGGCTATTCCTTCTTAGTCTTCTTCTAAGATTTTTCTTACTCAGGCATCAATATCTGATCTTACTCAGCCCTCAATGTCTGGTCTTACTCAAAACTGCCTCTCACTCACTACTCTCTCCCTAGGCAATCCTATCAACGCCCGCTGTACTGTATGCATGAAATGACTCACAAATTTTTGTCTCTAATAGACTTTACCTTTGAGTCTTGGATCTGAAGAGATTGTCCCTTGGATCTCTCAAAAGCATCTTAAACTTAACATATTCAAAACCAAACTCATAATCTCTATTACCTTGCATCCCACCAAAGTAGTCTTTTTCATCAAACCCCATCAAAAACATCTCACCCATTCAGCTAATTATGCATGCAAGAAAATTAGAGGTAGTCTTTGACATGTTCTCTTCACCATTATATCCAGTCTATCACCTGGTCCTGCCAATTTTTCTTACTAAATGTCCCTCCAGGAATAAATTTTCTCTAGTCCTTTTCATCAGCCAAATTCTGTCTCCTGTGGACTATTATTAGTAACCTACTACTTCACTTATCCGCATCCAACCTGTTCCTCCAAATATAGTCAAAATGACCTTTTCTATACACAAGTCTGATCATATGGCTCCTGAGTAAAATTACTTTTTTCTGGAGGAAGTCACAATTCTTTAAAAAATTATTGTACCTGCCCTACCTTTCCAGTCTCACTTCATTATGGACCCCTTCCTGCATGCTCTTCTTCAATATACTGCTTGTCTTTCAGTCTCTTGCATTTGCTATGCCAGAGGGCCTTTGCAAACGCTGTTCCATTGCTTGGAATGCTCTCTTCTTTGCCTCAAGTGATCCTCCCACCTCGGCCTCCCAAAGCGCTGGGATTACAGGCATGGAGCCAGCGCACCTGGCTTTCACATCTATTTTTAATCCAAGCAATTCTAGGGTCAAATAATACTGAAATCTCACTAAGTATCAAATGCTGCTTTTAACTGAAGAAAGTTTATTTTGTTTTATTTTATTTTTAAAATATTGCTTTGTCTCTAGATAGAAACCATAAATCATAACTTCTTAATCTAAGATAACATCCTGCTGCTCAAAAACAGGTGTCAGAGGAGCCAATGCATGCAGCTGGCTCATTAGTCTATATCACAGATGCCAGGAACATGCTGTCCTGAGGACCTAGAAACATGTTTTTTGAAATACGTCCTTCAGAAGTTCTTAGGAGCTGTGGTAAGAGAGTGCAAAGCTGGGGGTGAGGAGGCAACTGAATGGGTGATTCTCTCACTACTGCATCAACAAGAGTAGTAGCTATAGACTGGGTTTCTTACTCTTCTACTAAGAGGCCTGAAATCAAATGACTTTTTAAAGGACCCAGTCTAAAGTTTTCTCTTTTCTTTTCTTTTCTGATTCTTTTAGGGAGAATGGTCATACAGAAAACACACAAACCCTTCTTAACTCAATACTATCCCAATTTAAATAGAATTGAGCTAAAGCTGTGTCAACGTCTTTGGCTATTCTTACCTGACTGGCCTAATGGCTTAGACTGAAGGAAGCTCTGTTTGATAAGTTAATTTGAATGTGACCCTATTTCTAGGCTTGAATATAATAATCAAACTGATCTGTAAATTCCCTTCACTGCTGTTCATCAGTTTAGTCATGAAATCTCCTTTTCCTCAACTAGAGAATTGCTGGTTGAGTGTATTGGCCTTGAATTTCAATGTATCCAAGAAACAACGTGAGAGTTACCATGAATTAGTTTGCTCAACTCTATTCCACCCTCTTGCTAATTAGAGAGTTGGGGGGAAATGCATCTAGCATTTTGGACATGATCCAATTAATTTGGATCTAATTGGACCTTGCACCAGTTAGAAGAGGTGTATAGATGGATCCCTAAGTACTACGATACAGAATGTGAATATTTCTGTGGCCATATGAATGCAAAGCAAAAGGCTCATACTGAAAGGCAGTCTTAAAAAATCTAGGTGGTTAGAGAATTGTAAGGAACCCATAATAGACAAAACAATCTTGAAAAAGACATACAAAGAGGAGGGCTCACGCTTCCCAATTTCAAAGCTTACTACAAAGCAACAATAATCAAAATAGTGTGGTATGGGCACAATGATAAATGTATAGATCAATAGAATAGAATTGAAAGTCTGGTAATAAACCATGCTTCTATGGTCTATCGATTTTCAACAAGTGTGCCAAGAACACTCAATGGGGATAATTTTCAACAAAAGGTGCTGGGACAACTGAATAGTCATATGTCAAAGAATAATATTGGACCCTTACCTCACACCATATACAAAAATTAACTCAAAATGAATCAGACTTAAATGTAAGACATAAAACTATAAAACTCTTAGAAGAAAATATAAGGTAAATCTTCCTGATTTTGGATTTGGCAAAGGATTCTTAGATATGACACCAAAAGCACAAGCAACAAAAGAAGAAATAGATAAGTTGGATTTCATCAAAGTTTAAAATTTGGTATCAAGTGATACCATCAAGAAAGTAAAAAAGACAACCCACAAAATGGGAAGAGCTAGCTGAGAATCATATATCTGATAAGACATTGGTATGCAGAATATATAAAAACTCTTACAACTCAAAAATCAAAAAATACGATTAAATTTTTAAATGGGCAAAGGATCTCAACGTACAATTCTCTAGAGAAGGTACAAAATAGCCAATACACATAAAAAAGAAGCTCAACATCATTAATTAGCAGGTAAATGCAAATACAAACCACATGAGATACCATTTTATACCCATTAGGATGGCTATAGTCAAAAAAGATTGGTAAAATGTGGAAAATCAAAACTCTCATATATTGCTGATGGGAATGTAAAATAGTGCAGATGCTTTGAAAACAGTCTGGCATTTCCTCAAATGATTAAACATAGAGTTACTCTGAGACCCAGCAATTCCACTCCTAGGTATATATTGAAGAGAAATATGTATGCCCAGCTGTGCGTGGTGGCACATGCCTGATAGTCCTTGCTACTTGGGAGGGTGAGGTGGAAGGATTGCTGGAACCCAGGGGTTCAAGACTAAAGTGAGCTATGATTGTGCCACTGCACTCCAGCCTAGGTGACAGAGTAGGATCCTGTCTCTCAAAAAAAAAACAAACAAGAAAAAAAACAAAAAAACTCCCACACAAAAATTTTTACATGGCTGTTTATAGCAGCATTATTCATAACGGCCAAAAAGTAGAAACTACCCAAATGTCTATCAACTGAGGAATAGATAAATAATACGTGGTATATCCATATAATGTACTATTATTTGGCCACAAAAAGGAATGAAGTACTGATACATACTACAATCTGAATGAACTTTGAAAACATGTTAAGTGAAAGAAGCTGGTCAAAAAAAAAATCATGTATTTTATGAGTCTATCCAGAACAGGGAACTCTATAGAGACAGAAAGATTAATAGTTGCCAGGGCTGAGGGCTAGGGGAATGGCAAGACTGGAAGGTGATAACCAAAGGGTATGGAGTTGCTTTTTGAGGTGATAAAAATGTTCTAAAATTGACTGTGAATGATGGTGGTACATATTTGTGAATATAGTAAAAACCATTAAACTGTATGCTATATGCTTAAAGTATAAGCTGTGTGTATTATACCTCAATAAGGCTGTTTAAAAAAATCTAAGTGGATGCAGTGACAATCTATTTCCCCAGTGTCCTATAGTTGCTCTATGGGCTCTTGAACAAAATAATTACATGATGGAGGATATATGGAGACTTAACAATATGGATCTCCTCTTATCAAATTTGGTCTGACCTTCAGAGTGTCATTGCAGAGTGATCTTCCTTTCCAGGAAGGATGATCAATGTTGAACCCCTAGTATAGTGCCATATTCCAGGGGCTCTCATCTTCCATCTCGTTGCAGGTAGGTTTTTTTTGTTCCCTTCCAAAACGGAGGGGGCAAGAGACACTGGTTATAGTTTTTCTTTACTGCTGGGTATAGATTCTGGTAACAGATTCTGTTTATAGATTTTTATTTACTGCTTCAATGCTTTTATCAGCAGACCCCTCACCACTCCTGGAACCACACATACACCCATAGATGTAGTCAATGCCTTATTCATGAGCATAGTACTCCACAATATATTGCTTATGACAAAGAACTTAAGTTAATGTGAAAGGAGTGAAGTAAGGTCTCAAGACCCACAGGACAAATATATGTCATATAATGTCATATATTTGTCACTCAGAAATCCATGACTCTATAGGAAGGTGAAATGGGTAATTGAAAACTCAATTTGAGAGATGTCTTGTGAATTGGCATATGAATTGGTAAATGCTCCAATTGGTAAATGCTTCGCTAAGCCTGGGGCTAATATACGGTGCTATTTCTTCCATAGACAGAATTCACTGGTCTAGGATACAAGAAGTGGAAGTGAGAGGGGCAACTCTGACTGTTACCCATAGAGAACAACTCATGACATGTTTTTGTTTCCCATATGCTTGGCCTTGAATTCTTCTGGTTTATAACAAAAATGGTTTCCAAAATTGGAAGTTGAGGCTCTTGCCTGACCATTTGGAGCTCCTTGTGAAGCTCCAAATGAGGTTTTTATATTGTCTGGGGTGATTTATTCTGATTTTCAAGGCATAATACAGTAATAAATACATTGGGGTCAGGTGGAAGAATTCTTGGTAGCCTCTGGTGTACCTCTTAGAGCTTCTCTATTCAGCTCTAAAAATAATATAAGGTTAGATCAAGCTGAGATAGGAAACACCAAAAGGACTGAAACTCCTCATGGATAAAAAGCTGAAGTGCTTAAAAGAAGGTGAATGTTGAGTTTATAATGAGAGAAGAAGTCATAAATATTAACTACAGCTTCATGACTAGTTGCAGTTATGAGGACTGTGGTAAATATCTTTATTTTCTTTCTTGTTCTATTTATACACATCTTTATATCTATACATTAAATCCCTTCTCTCTCTCTTTTTCTTTTCCCTACTATTTTAGCCAATGTCTGTTGGTAATGGTTCATTTTATCACCTATATCTTAGATTATATTATTCTATGATTGTGATTAAACTAAAAGAGGAATAAATATCATTCAGGATGGATACTGAGAAAGCACTTTTGGTCTGCCTTTTTGGGGAGGTGAGACTGAAAGTCTAATTTCCTCAACAGAAAATTATTTTAATGAGTATTTTCATGAACTTAACCCTCATGTTTGGGGAAGGACTAGGGCACTATGACAAATTCTGCTGTCTAAAAATACTTTTCTGGGGGCTGGGCATGGTGACTCACACCCATAATCCCAGCACTTTGGGAGGCCAAGGGGGGCGGATCACCTGAGGTCAGGAGTTTGAGACCAGCCTGGCCAACATGGTGAAACCTCGTCTCTACTAAAAATACAAAAATTAGCCAGGGATAGTGGCACACGCTTGTAATCCTAGCTACTTGGGAAACTGAGGTCGGAGAATCGCTTGAACCGGGAGGCAGAGGTTGCAGTGAGCCAAGATCGTGCCACTGCACTCCAGCTTGGGTGACAAAGCAAGACCCTGACACACACACACACACAGGCTCTGCAGTCAGATGCAGTAAATGTGAACCCTGACTTGTATAATACAGGTCATGAGACTGGACCAATGACTAAAGCCTCTACATCTTGATGTTCTGGGCTAGAAAATTAGGATAATAAAAGCTATCTCCTAGAGTTGTTCTGAGAATTAGACCAAATGAGATAACTATGTAGAACCCTCAGCAAAGCACAAGGCCTAGTCACTAGCCGTGCTCTGGGAGGGCTGTCCAAAAGCAGGAAGAACAAGGGCAAAGAAACTCCATGGAACTCACTTTCCCACCAGGGAGTGAACCGCGGCGTCATGCTCCAGTCTGAGTAGCTCCCAGCCGAGGCTGCCCTCACCCTCCCGTAATAAGGTTCCTGTATGTCTGAGGTTTCACTGGTAAGGTCACAAAAGAGTTCTTGAGTACCCCAACAGTCTTCTTTATTTTTCCATTGTCTCTGTCCATATCTGTAGCAGGGAAAAGGCAAAGATCTGAGTTTCTTTTCTCCACTCAAGGAGTCTTCAATATTTTCAGACTAATAATTCTTTATACCTGATTCTAGTATCAATATCACCATGATAGCTTATGGCTACTCTTCAGAATCTTTAAAAAAATTCCTTGTTATTAACTGTCTCAGTCCATTTTCTGTTGCTATAACTGAATACCCGAGACTGCGTAATTTATAAAGAAAAGGAATTTATTTCTTACAGTTTTGGAGGCTAGGAAGTCTAATGTCTAAGAGCCACATCTGGTGAGGGCCTTCTTGCTGGTGGGGACTCTCTGCAGAGATTTAAGGTGGCAGAGGACATCATAGGGATTCAAGAGAGATGGCTTTAAATACATATATATAAAAAAAACAGAAAAACAGACCGACTTTTCTTATAACTAGCCCACTTCCTCAATAACACTTTAATTCATTAATCCATCAATGGATGAATCCATTCATGGGGGCAGAATCCTCATGACCCAATCATCTCCCCAAAGTCCCACCTCTCAACATTGCTGCATTGGGATCAAGTTTCCAACACATGAGCTTTTGGGGGACACATAGAAGCCACAGCATTACCTAAAGTGCTGTCTTGCTGGAAGATAAACATCCCTGACACTTTCTGTATCACTAACATAAGGGTTTTAACTTATTTTTTAATACTTGGCATAATGTTCTTTCAGGTGTGTGGACTGACTTCCATTTTTGAATACTCACTCTCCACATCCTTAATGCTCTGTGGTTTTGAGTGTTTGTGGTTTTTCTTTACTTCTCATCAGCTCGTTATTGAGTAATGCGGCTGCTTCTGAGAAGTTGCTACCACTTTTCATCTCAGGTGCTGCTTACCCAACATACATGATTAATCTCTTTATTGAAAATTGACGGGAACTTTTAGTGAGGACTATATATGGAGCCCTGTAATTAGGGGTTGGGAGAGGGGGAGTGAAACCCATGAAAAAAGGTAGTGAGGCAAGAGACAGAGAGGTTGACTCAGCCTGAGGCCACAGGATGGTGTAATAGTCAAACAGAAGATTCATGCTTTGTTTCCTTACCTGCCATAAATCAGACCAATGCAACAAAGTGATGGTGGGGAACAGAGAAGGAATTGGAGTCTGGGGAGAAAGGTTTCCCAAATTATTTATTGAAAGACTTGAAATCTAACTTTCTAGACACATAATAAGGAAGATTGACAGTATCTGTACTCAGTAATCTACATGGTGATAGCAATTTCATTCTATCACAATTAAAGCAGTACCACAACATGTATTGAGTATACTTTGATGTTTCAAAATTATTATTTATTTATAATAAGTCCTTAACTTAGCTGTAATGACTGACTTCTCATTGTTTATCCCATTCTAAATGTAAGGGATATAACAGTACTATAGTCCACGAACTGGATACACCAAAGTGAAAGTTTTCAAAATTATAAATTTGTCTTGTGCTGTTGAAAATCCCTTAGAGACAGGAATGGATTCAGGTATTCTGGGGTCTGAAATTTATATAATCTTGGTCCATTTAGTGTTTCTATAACAGAACATGTGAGGCTAGGTAATTGATAAGGAAAAGAGGTTTATTTAGCCCATGTTCAGCAGCCTGGGAAGTTACAAGAAGTGTGCTGCCAGCATCCACTTGGCTTCTGGTGAGAGCTTTTCATATTGCATAAGAACATGCTGGAGAAGGTCCATGGGGAAAACAGATCATGTGAAGAGGCCAAACTCAAGGGGCATCCTGGCTTTACAACAACCACTCTGATAGAAACATTTCCATGACAAATTCAGTCTTGCAAGAGTGAGAACTCACTCAACTGCAGCAATGATGGTACCAAGTCATTCATGAGCACTCCATCCCCATGATCCAAACACCTCTTACGAGGCTCCACTTCCAACATCACCACACTAGGTATCAAATTTCAACATGAATTTTGGTGGAGACAAACTCAAACCATAGCAGCTTGGGAGTCCTCTTTAAGAAAAGATTTATAAATATAAAATCGTTGCATGAGGTCCTGAAGTTTAATCTTCCTTAGATTCATGGTAAAACAGTTTCTAATCTTCTTAGTACTTTAGTCCACAAATAGGTTCACTTTTGACCTATTTATACTGCTCAAGGGGAAGTATAAAAAGAGTACCAAACTTTACTTCCTACATGCTGAAAGTATCTCCAGCTATGCACAAATCTACTTTTGTAATGAAGAAATGAGCATTGTAAAGATTTGCGAATTTTACAATCATTACATAAGATATGTAGAGAGAAGTAACAGTGGTTAAAGATGGAAATGCTTCTGGGGATATTCCTTCTGAAAGTAATTAGAGGGAAAATCTGACCTAGGACCTACCCCATGCTGGAGAGACATGGATGAATTTATGGGATACAAATTGCTATTTTGGCCATAGCTGCATTTGATTTTCTGAATTTCTAGTGAAAAACCATGAAAGTTAAACTGTAATATCTCCTGTCTCACTGTCAGGAGACAGGATTGAGCCTCAACCCCTCTTGCGCCCCAAAAATATATGAGGGGGAAAAACCTGACATTTTCAAATCAGAAATATTTGTTTCCAAGCCTTGAGCCAGGAAAGGTGTAGATTATATTTGAGTTTTGGCAATGATCCAGTAGGGGTAGCCTGAGGATCACACGAGAGGAACATGCAGCAGCGTGTTCTAGTTTGTGCTCATGCTTACGAGACTCATTAGTTTTTGAAAAGAATTTTCTAAATTGTAAATCCACTCTGAAAGTGACTTTTAAATTAAAAATTTATTTTACACACTCACCTCCATGTTTGCCACAACTTCTTTTTCAACTATCAATAGTTTCATTCACTGAGTACTTTTTATGGGCTAAATAAGTTGCTTCCAACATTCGCTTGATAAATCTGTATTGAGAATCCACCATGTGCCAGGCTCCACTATGGAGGTGAAGGCTGAGCCTATGAGGTCTTGGTGCAGGTCTAGGGCTGAAGTATCTGCCCAATGCACTGCATACCATCATGCATTTTGAGTCCCCAGGCAGCCTGCAGGGGAGACAAGTCACTGCTATACTGACCTTGGTTTCTTCTCAACCCCTCTGAAATGGAGAAAAAGCTCGGATACTAACACTCCATTGCATTCTAGAACATATTATCCTAGTGCCATCTCTGTCAGCTGAAGGAGACTCAATTTACTTACATTTTGTACTGCACAAAATAGACACTGCTGTTGCCAGTAAGTGCCCTCCCAGGCTGCCATTGCAAAATGTTGTGAAAATTTCGGGACTGAAATTGTACCCTCTGAGGCTTCAGAGACTCATGTGCTGGCTGAGTTCCTAAGATAATAAGAGAAGGAAGAACATTGAACGTTGCTAGGAGCACTGTTGTTCCCAGCAGTAGTTTTCAATGGAATAGCTGCATCAGGATTCCCTAAAGCAGTTGCTCTATGTGCAGATAGTAGAGGTGGAGCCCAGAAATCAACATTTTGAATCTTCAGTGCAATTTTGATACACGCTAAAGTCTCAGAATGATGAGTTCCAGATCATAAACATGTACATGCTATCTTCCCACCCTATTTCCCAGGCTGTGGGGGAAGTAAATTGCAGTAAAAAAGAAAAAAAATTGCTATTACTTTATCCCCAAATAGTGATGGAATATAATGACTGAGATAAAGGACCCACACTGAGACCAACAACCATCTTCTTAGGAACCACTATATTGGTACTACTCAAGCAAAATTTGCTAGGGACCAATTCTGGCTCCAGGATCTCAGCCCAGCACTCAGTCCCTCCTTTCACAGGTTCTTGTTCAATCTCTGGGTCCTGCTTCCAAGTAGGTCTGCCTTTGCTGTCCCACTCTTGAATGGCTGTATTTACCTGCCTACATCCTGGCTCCAAGTATCCAAGCATAATCCCTCAGATGAAATGGCCATGCTAATGAGGAAAACAGACCAAGACCCTGCTGGGGGGCTAGTGTTTCTGAGACTAATCATGGCAGGGGATGGGATAATTTTGCACTGGCATGACTTGTGCTTTCTTCCTCGAATCATGCAACATAGGTGCTACAACCTCACTTGCCTTTAGTCACATGGAGGCAAGAGAACTTTGGCAAAATTTTGTTTAGGGTTCAAGGTTTCTTATAAGGGATAAGAAGTGGGGCAGAAGGAGGAGGAGTCAGGAAGCATATCTTTTTTTTTTTTAGATGGAGTTTCACTCATCGCCCTGGCTGGAATGCAGTGGCGTGATCTCAGCTCACTGCAGCCTCTGCCCCCTGGATTCAAGTGATTCTCCTGCCTCAGCCTCCCGAGTAGCTGGGATTACAGGTGCCCACCACCACGCCCGGCTAATTCTTTTGTATTTTTAGTAGAGACGGGGTTTCGCCGTGTTGGGCAGGCTAGTCTTGAACTGCTGACCTCAAGTGATCCGCCCGCCTTGGCCTCCCAAAATGCTGGGATTACAGGTGTGAGCCACTGCACCCGGCCAGGGAGCGTATCTTCTGTTTTCTCCCTAACCTCATCTTCTGTCACCGCGACCCCTGTGTTTGCAGTGTTGTCTCCTTCACTTGCTCCACCATGACCCTGATGACTCTGCCTTAGGGCCTCTGCACTGGCCCTTCCCTTTTCCTGGTCTGCCTTCCCCTGGATCTCACATGGTTCATTTCTCCACCTCCTTCAAGTCTTTGCTCGTTTGTATCACATTATTGAGATGGTTAAAAAAATACTCCCAAGCCCATGTTCTCAGCTCTGAACTTTCAAGATTTGTTATTTTCAAATGAACAAGACTGTTTCCTCAGGCCTTTCTTCTTACTAACCAAATAGTATGAATACTGTTATTTGCTTTTTAATTTGTTTTCACTTTTATTGTTTGGACTACCATCAGTGCATCAAATGGTGTTGTGTTCTTGGAAAGAGTCTACAGCCACAATTGATTTTGCTCACAAAAATCACTGCCTGATCAATCATCTTTAGAACATAAAAATTCCAGGAGTTTTCAGGAGATGATAGGCACAATTTCCTGAAGGCCTGCCTAGAAGTGATTTGCTAACATGAAGATAGATGGCTTAATGCCTTTTATCTCTCTGTCTATGGATTTCTTCTCTCATTTTTGTAACATCAGTGCTACCACCACCAACAGTAATAACACTGGCCTAGGCACTAAGGGACTTTTATCTGCATTCACTCATTTAATTTACCCAGCTCTTCTATGAGGAAAGTACTGTGCATTATGGTCTTCCTCTTAGAGACTGAAAAAACAAAGCCTTGGAGACCCGAAGGAGCTTGCCAGGCAGCAAATGGTGAAGCTCATTTTGTACCCAGACAGTCTGACTGTAGAGCCTGCCTTTTCCCTCCAACAGAAAGCCAAGAGCAAAGCCATGGGAGAGAGGAGCTAATGAAAGAGACAGACCAATTAGAAGCTGAGGGTATACTTTATATTCTTCCTTCTTCCCTCCTCCTCCTCCTTCTGGCTGGCATTCATCAAACATTGAACATATATGAACATTAACTTATATTAGGCACTATGTTCAAAGCTTTACAACTTACTTAATTCCCACAGCCACTAAGTAAGATAAATATTTTTATTATCGCATTCTACAGATGAGGAAGCTGAGGCTTTAAAAAGTTGCATCTCATACTCAAGGTTACAGGCTTGGTAAGACGCAGAGCCAGGAACATTTTGGTAGCATTTGAATTCCTGCCATATTTTGCTAAATGTGCCCTTGCTGTTACCAAGGACCAGAGTCTTCTCAAATCCAAACATTTCTGCAAGATTAAGGCTTGAATTGCTTTTATGTATTAGTCACTAGACAACTGGCAAGTTACTTGAATCACTTACACTGAGGGGTACCTATCTGTAAACTTAGATTCTTACAGGCTTGCTCAGAAGTATGTGGTGGTGATAAGATGCTCTACACTCCTGCAGTGTCCTCCACGAATACCAGAAGCAAATTCTCACCTGCTGTTTGTGGTCCCTATCCTGTGCCAGGCACTTCTCTAAGCATTTGGCATATATTAACTTATTTAATCTTCACAGTGACCTAGAATCCCCATTCTACTAATGAGGAAATTGAGGCAGTTAAGTAAAGTCCCCAAGTTTTCCTACATAGTAAATGGCAGATCTGAAATCCAGACTATGACAGTTTGGCTTAGGAGCCTATGCTGGTAACCACCATGATATAGTGTTCCTTCAAGGTAAAAGACATTCTAAGGTGAGCGAGAGCCAGAGAGAAAGAGAGGGAGAGAGAGAGGAAGGGAGGGAGGGAGGGAGGGAGGGAGAGAGAGAGAGAGAGAGAGAGAAATGGATGTGCATTTGTTCTGTATGGAGTCTCTGCACGCTCTAAAGAGCCTTTTCTTTAGTGGGTACTCATTAAGTATATGTGCGGTTATTCAAGCTGCAGATAGACACTAACCCCATGCCTGCTCTGGTCATTTAGTGACATCAAAAGCTGCAGTCTTTATAAAGTCCAAAAAAGCACCAGTGCTATTTCTAACAGATCCTTGATCGGACTCAGATGACAAAGCTATGAGCAATTAAAAAGAAACAAAGCACTTACCTGCTATACCAGTAAGGAAGAAACTGATGAGGAAGCCTAGAAAGCAATGTTTAGGCCTCATGGTTGCAAGTGTGACTGTTCAGGCAACCAGTGTTCCCTTTAACCAGCTCAGGACCAAAAAGGAAACTAAAATCCACAAACAGACCATCACTCCTGGGTTTGAGGCAGATGGTTCCTTGAAGCAACTACAGTTTTATTTTGATACGGCATTATATTATTTTATTTTAGGCAAGTTATGAAAGTATAAAATCACTTCAAAAGCATTTGCTGTCACTTTTATGTGGAAGCTTGTTTTTATTGGGAAGCTCGTTTTTTGTTGGGGCTTTGTTAGCTGTGGAAAGGCAAAACACTGAGGATGGGCAGACCCAAAGGGCAGGGCAGTGCAGGGATTGTGCAAGTGGCAAGCAGGTGAGTGAATGAAACGACTTGTGGGGCCTTAAGGGAATCTGGCCCCAGGAGGCGGAGAGGCTGCCAAAGACTAAGACTTGGCAGCCAGTGTGATTTTGAGTAATATGCTTGGCAGTTGCAGCTATCGGGCCCACTGGTTCAAAGCAAGAGGGGTCTCTCGTTGATTCACTCTTTTCCTCCCCTTTTGGTAGCTCCCCAGTTAATCTCCGTGCTATGCCCCATACCCTCCCACTGCCTCTAGCTCTCCACAGGGCTCCCTGCCATACCCCTCAGCCTTCTCCACTCCATAGTGGCCCTGGGCTCCGTTTAGCTAATGCCTATTCCTCTTCCATTTTCACATGCAGTCTCCAGTGAGCTGGAAAAAGATTTTGAGCCCGTCAAACTGCACGATTCCTTTAAAAGATGAATGGGGAAGACACTCCTTTTGAGCTACATTAGATCTTTTTCACATTGTCTTTCAAATCTGATTGAACCAGCTCATCTGTTCTCTATGATTCATTATATCATTCTTCTTACCATTTTTTTTTACTCCATGTGTTTAGAGGTACTAAGATTACACATGAAAGAACAAAAAAGTCATGTTCCATAGTGAGCAAGTCTGTGCAAACCTACCCTTAAAGTCCAAGGAAGCTGAGAGGCCGAAGAAAAAGGCTGACATATCCAGTTTCTCAGAAAGAAGCATTTAATAGGGACTTATGAACAGAGCCATATGTGTGTCCTGGACAGTGGCAAGACAAGATGGTGGACCCTCATGCCATTGCCCTGTAGACCTGAAGAAGGAATTAAGGAAATCAGCTATAACCTAATAGTGGTAGTAATAGAAATGTTAAAATCCTCTTAAAGTTACTGCAAAGTGTGACCCCCCCACCCCCCGCCACTGTTACACTGAAGTTAAAAGGGAATATTAACAGCCTGTCTTCTCTCTGTAAACAGTGGACCTTATCTATACTCCCCAACTCCACATTCCTCAAAGTTTATTACAGGCCCAACAAGTTCCTGCACAACTGCAGGGTCACAAGACCGATAAGTTTAGGTTACAAGACATGTCTTTCTCAAAATGTAAGAAATGTTGTAATGCTGCCTTTGTTTCTTGCTTCTGTAACTCACTTGCCACCTCATGTAGTTCCCATCTTAAGATGTTTAAAAGTAGGAAAAGCTCTTTGTTCATGGCTCAGACTTTCTGGACTTATGTCCTACTGAACCGGTGATCACCTTAATAAACTCTCCTGAACCTTTTTCTGTCTCTCCAGTCTTTGATTGTCCCACAACATTTCTGGGGGCCAGTCCGGGATTAGAGATGGCAGATTTTCTGTCTCCTTTGCCTGTGGGCTAGAGTCCCAGGATGTGGGAGATCTGGGGTCCTTGGTCCTGCTGGGAGAATTTTAGCCCAGAAGAACAGCCGTTCCACATTCCGGAGCCTTCCCCCAACGGCACAACTGGAACCAGTGGAAAGGGTTGCAGGACAGTCACAGGAACAGTATGCAGACATATGAACCATGGTAAGGTTTGGGCCCTAAGGCAAGACCTGTCCCATAAGGATGGAAGGGGAGCCTGGTCACCTCCCAGGGCGTGACAACTAGTCCAATCCAAGGGGGTTGGAACAATGGGAGAGGCCCATTGATTCAGATGAAACTCACACTCTAACTGACACCAGACGCAGGTGGGGCTTGTGAGTCGGTCAGAAAGGAAAATCATTTTGGGGATGGGGGAGGTGTGTGAAAGTGTGTGAAAGAGATGGTCTCAGGAGAGACCAAGGCAGGGTTGATGTGGGGAGGCACAAATCTCTTAGTGTGGACTGTGTGCTCCGAGGTGAGTGTGGGAAAAACCAGACCTAGGACACTGCATACGGCCCACAGGACCAGCTCCACGGCTGCAGGTAGCTGTGACACGAATTAAGGCATGCTCCTGGCTAAGCAGTGTCCGAACCTCCTATAATAGGACCTGGTCTGGGGGATCCAAGAGTGAAAGCATGTCGTGAGGGAGGAAATGGGAGGAAAAGCGTCAAAGCCTACTCCGCTGGAGTGCATGCTGAAAAACTTTAAAAAAAGATTTTAATGGTGATTATGGGGTTAAGCTAACTCCACAGAAACTGAGAACCTTTTTTGAGATAAAATAGCCATATTTTAATGTAGGGTGGCCAGCCAAGGGGACAATAGACAGGGAGATAACTGGCTGAGTGTTTCAGGTGGTTACCAGGCTTGGAGAACAGCCTGGGCAGCTGGATCAGTTTCCATATATTGACTCCTGGCTAAATGTAGTTCAGACCCGTCCTAAGTGGCTGCAGGCCTGCTTTGAGACCTACTGTAAGACTCTAATGGCCAAGACAAAACCAGAAGCAATAGAAAGAAACTGCAAGGCATCAGGAAAAGAAAAGGAGTCACAGGAAAAGCAAAAGCAAAACAAAACAAAACAAAACAAAACAAAACAAAAAACCTGTCCTACAGGCCCCACCTGAAGAGTTAGAAATTCCACCGCACTATGCACCAACTTATCCTCCCTTGGCCCCTGGCAAGGCTTAGATAGGAGGCTGCCCTGGCTACCTCCGGAGACTCAGACTCAGAAGGAAGCACCCCTCAGGCAACACCATGCAGAGAGGAGCCAGAGCCCTTGCCTGAAAAGCCAGGGGAGGAACTCCAGGGGGATATGGTCAGCTGCCTTAGGTCAGTTCGTGTGCAAGCAATGCAGATGCCACTCTGAGAAACCTGGGGACAAATTTATTTGAATGCACAGAATGAAGTCCAAGGGGGAGAATAGCTCTTCATTTATCAGTCCTTCTCTACTACTGATCTCTTAAATTGGAGACAACATACTCCATCCTATACAGAGAAGTCTCAGGCTCTTATAGATCTAATGCAGTCCATTTTCCTAACTCACAATCCTACCTGGGCTGATTGCAAACAACTTCTTCTGTCATTATTTAATATGGAAGAGCACTGTAGAGTTATACAAGCCACTCTCCAGTGGCTGGAGAACAATGTACCCGCAGGCACAAGAGATATCAGGCAGTATATACAACAAGCACTCCAGATAGAGGCTGATGCAGGCTGGGACCCTAACCAGGCTCAAGGGCTACAAAGTTTGCCACGGTATCAAGAAGCACCCCTAAATGGAATAAAGGCTGGAGGGAAAAAGTCCACCAATATCGGAAAGCTCTCAGAGGTCTGCCAGAAGGCAGATAAAAGTCCCAGTGAATTTTATGAGAGGCTCTGCGAGGCTTACTGGCTTTACATGCCACTTGACCAAGAGGCTGCAGGTAATCAGTGTATGGTTAATGTGGCATTTGTAAGCCAGGCACAAGAAGACATAAAGCAAAAGCCTCAGAAGTTAGAAGAGTTTGAAGGCATGAATATTACCCAACTTAGGTGGCTACTAAGGTATTTGTAAATCAGAATGAGGAGGCCAAGAGAAAAGCTAGATGCAGAACTAAGGAAAAGGCAGACTTGCTGGCAGCGGCCTTAGTTGGAAGAGAAACTTGTTTTGTGAGAGGATGTGGTCATAGTTGCGGTCATGATAGAGGACAAACTAGGCAAAACCGGGAAGCTAAGCCAGGACAAGAGGGCGGACCTAGGCTTGAGAGAGATCAACGTGTGAGATGCAAGCAGATGGGACACTAGAAGAATGAATGCCAAATTGTCCAGTGCCCTTGTTAGGAAGAGACTTGCTCCAGAAATTGCAAGCACAAATCTCCTTTGCACCAGAAGGGGACATGACTCTAAATCTAGGTCAAAGAAAAGCCATGATAATGACCATTACTGTCCCAACAACAGAGGAATGGTAATAATTTGGGTGCCCCAAACAGTTGTTACCCTGATGGAGCAGAGGGGGCATCATTGGCTTTCTAACCCTAGGATGTTAAGATATCAAGGACTTTTGTGTAAAAACCCCTACATAACCTTGGAGACTGTGAATACTGTAAATCCAGCCACACTGCTGCCAATAGAATGGGTGGAGCATGGAAAGCCCCTGTTGTGTGACCCAGGGTATCATTGTTGTGTGGAAACTGTGGATGAGGTTTTCTCAAGCTGAAAAGGCTTAAAGGACTAGCCCTTAAAAGACCCACATGTTAAATAGTTTACTGATGGAAGCAACTTCATATCTAAAGGTGTCAGATGGGCTGGATATGCAATGGTAACACTGAATTCAATAGCCGAAGCCTGCCCTCTGCCGGTTGGAACTTTGGCCCAAAGAGCTGAGCTAATAGCTCTTACTAGGGTGTTGCTTTTGGCCAAAGGAAAATCAGTGAACATCTATACTGACTCAAGGTATGCCTTTGCCACTTTGCACGCCCATGGAGCCATATATAAGGAAAGAGGGTTGTTAACTACTGAAGGAAAGGAAATCAAAAATAAAAAGTAAGTAGAGCAGCTCTTAGAAGCTGTATGGGCTCCAAAAGAAGTAGCCATCATCAATTGCAAAGGGCATCAAACAGGAGGAGGTGACAAGGCTAGAGGAAACAGAAAGGCAGACAGAGAAGCCAAAAGAGCTGCAATGACAGAGGTAACTAAGAAGGAAGAGGAAACCTTTGCCATACCCTTATTGGAGCTTCCCCTTAAGGAACCCCCTAACTACTCCTCTAATGAAAAGGCTTGGTTTGAGCAGGAAAGTGGAAGTTACCAGAAAGGAGGTTGGTGGAAGTTCTCAAACGGGAGGCTCACCAGCCATCCCAGAAGCAATAGCCCCCAGTTCATAAAACAGTTTCATCAAGGAACACATATGGGAAAAACTGCATTAGAGACTCTTGTAGGATGGCATTTCTATTGCTGTGCGTAACTGCCATCACTCAAGCCATTTGTGAGTAACGTTTAACTTGTGCCCCAAACAATCCATAGGAGGGGCCAACATGGCCCTCAGGGATTCAGGAAACTGGAGCTACACTCTGTGAAAACCTACATGTGAACTTTACTGAGCTGCCTCAGGCCGGAGGCTACCGGTACATGCTAGTGTTTGTCTGCACTTTCTCAGGTTGGGTCAAGGGATTTCCCATCAGGACAAAGAAAGCTCAGGAAGTAACCAGAATCTTATTAAAGGACATTATTCCTAGATTTGGACTGCCTCTAACTTTAGGATCAGACAATGGCCCAGCATTTGTGGCAGAAATAATACAACAGCTAACGCAGAGGTTAAAAATCCAATGAAAACTGCATACAGCTTATCACCCACAGAGTTCTGGAAAGTTGAAAGAATAAACTGGACACTCAAACAGCTTTTGAAAAAGTTCTACCATGAAACTCATCTAAGGTGGGATCAGGTGCTGCCCATGGTCCTTCTCTGAGTCAGGTGTACCCCTACTAAATTAACTGGGTATTCACCCTGTAAGATAGTGTTTGGCTGACACCCCATCATAACTCAGATAAAAGGAGATTTTAAAAATTGGGGAATTAACCTTAAGAAGGCAAATGCAAGTCTTAGGTGAGGCCATGCAGGAAATACAGGGTGAGTAAGAGAAAGAATACCTGTTAGCCTCACAGATGCAGTACATCCCTTCCAACCTGGAGACTCTGTCTGGGTCAAACGATGAGAACCCAACCACTTTAGGGCCTTTATGGGATGGCCCCCATATTGTGATCTTGTCTACCCCCACTGCTGTTAGAGTTGCAGGTATCACACCTTGACTTCATCACAGCTGGCTGAAACCAGCAACAGCCACCGCCCAGGACCAGTGGACCAGTCAACAAAACCCAGACCACCCGACATGGTTGATCCTGTGGTGAAATCAAGCCACTGCTGACAAGGACAACTGCCCTGCTCTGACCACACCGGAGGCTGGTCAGTCCACGCATGACTGAAGCTTGAGGAAACATTGAGCCCTGCTCTAGTCACACAAACGGAAGCTGACTAGTCTATGCATGGCTGAAGCCTGAGGAAGTCAATGATACATAAGTAAATGTGGCTTAAATTTACAAACATAGTTATACTCTTACTTGTAGTAATTATTTTGCTGTCCTGTTATCTCTGCAAATGCTGCCAAGCTTGTTGCCTAGAAAGGTGCCCATGCATAGTATAAGCTTAATCATATTAGTAATACTGAAGCCATGGACACTTTCACCTATGGTTATAAAAGGGGACCAGGATGACTGTCATCACTGTATGATAGAAGCCTGATCCGGAAAACGTGTGACTAAAACTCTGTTGTACCAGACCTACTGTGAGTGTACAGGGACTCATACAGGAACTTGTGTTTATAACCAGACTAGTTACTCAGTCTGTGATCCTGGAAACGGGCAGCCCCAAGTATGTTGTGACCCAGAGTTCTTGTTCTATGACTTCTTCTTTGAAGTCCAAATTGGTCAACCCCTAATGCCCCTAAGACCCGGTGAATTCCTGCGTGGCTGCAGGGTCACAAGAGTGATAAGTTTAGGTTGCAAGACATTTCTTTCTCAAAATGTAAGAAATGTTGTAATGCTGCCTTTGTTTCTTGCTTCTGTAATTTGCTCCCTGCCTCACGTGGTTCCCACCTTAAGATATTTAAAAGTAGGAAAAGCCCTTTGTTTGGGGCTCAGACTAGCTGAGCCGGTGATCACCTTAATTTAATAAACTTTCCTGAACTTTTTTCAGTTGCTCCAGTCTTTGATTGTCCCGCAACAGACCCAGGGCTTACATACCACTGGGAAGGGGCCTGCGTGATTCAGAAGGAATGTATATGACAATTGAAGTATGATAACATCAAGGTACTTTTGACGTACAGGCAGGACTTATGACAAGTATGTGTTCTCATACAAGGAACAATAGATAAACCAGATATCTTAGAAGGCTTCCTGGAGAAGGATTAATCAGAAGTCAACATGGCAGATTAGCATCTAAGATGAAGTTGCTTCGGCCTCCACAACTCATAAAGGTTTTGTTGTTGTTAAAAAGAGAGGCTCTTTAGCTCAAAAGGGGAAATGTATACTGGTTTCTACTTTCTCTTGTATACTCTCTTTCAAGTTCTTGGTAGAGTAACTCCTTTAGTAAGGAATAATGATGGCTTCTAAGCAGTATCCATCCGTCCACCTATCCAATAACATTTCACAAATATTTGCTGTCCCACCATAAACTAGGAATTAGTCTTAGCAGCAAGGATGCAGCAGCAGATAAGACAGACATTGCCCCTACCTTCCTTAAGCTTGCTTCTCAAGGGAAAAGTAGACAATAAGGAGCTATGGCAGGGTTACGACTTCTATTCATCTAGCCTTCTCTGTGTCTTTCTTCTCCTTCTTAAATGGGAGATGAAAAGTCAGAAGCCGGCTTGTAAAGCCACTTTGCCTCCCACCCTCCATCACAACCATTAACCAAGACTAGAATGTGGGAGGGGAAGGGAGTAAAATTCAAGTGCTGAAAGGAGAGGACTGGGTGCTGCTGAAGTGGAGGAGGCAGAGTCTTCAAAGAGAAAGGGAAGGATGGCCTTCTGCATACAGACAGGAGCAGAGGAGGTGTTCTCAAGTGTAGACCCTCCATCCCAACCCCATGACCCAGCACCTGTGAACATTTCTAGACACTTGGGTGCCTGAGACTGTGAGGCCTTGGGTGGAGCTGGGGCCACGCAGGGAAAACCTTATTCCTGATCAAAGGGTCTTAGAAGACAGCCTATCAGAAATTTCTTCAGAAACCAGATCCCAGTGGACCAGGCCACTATCATTTGTCATTTAACAAATTTCAGTTATTGGAGGGCAGTTGCGATGCATGCTTTCTAAGGCCAGCCCTATATGGAAAGGTTTGTGAGGATAACATCAGGTTTCCCAGTGCCTCTGTTCTATGTCAGTCTTCTGAATCCAGGCTTGTATCTCCTCCAACTGAAGTTTTTGGTGATTATAAGGTAGCTTCTGCTTTGAAAGAAGAAACATGCAGCACATCTTATGTTCCCTTTTCACCTCCTCATGCTCCTTAGCTTGCAACCTTCTCAGCATTGGTATTCAATTCCCTGCTAACGTTGCCCACTGAGCTCTAGACTTCACATTGACTTTGGTATTTAAATGGGGGATGATAATCTGGGTTTGAACTATTGATGTTCAACAGCTTCAATACCAATAGATCTCATTTTGAAGCAATCAAACTGCTCCAAGTTCCAGCTAAGAATAAAAGGAAAATATTTAAATTCGACGTTTTATGATGAGAGCAGCAGTGAATGATATTGAGGTTTCCACTGGGTTGCTTTGTCAAACAAATGAGGGGAAATTAGGGGAAGTGGGATAAGCAAAACGTATTTAATAATTGAATTCTCCCCAAAACATGAGCTTTCATGCTCTGTTAAATTTCACAAACCAGACCAGTTCTGTCACTGTTCAATTAGCTCTAATTGTGTAATAGAACCTGCATAAAAACCAACACTGTCAACAAGGCCTCAAGGTAGATGAAAAGATAAAATTAAATTCTAATTTCCCATCAATCTGGAAGCAGAAGAATTTGTACAGAATTGTTTCAAATGAAATGCCGTTTTGTTTGGGAAGTAAGAAAGTTTTAATCACTAGGGGATCTCCGCTCTGACTCCTTTCAGGCATGAAATGCTGGCTTCATTCCCTGCCCTTCCCCCTCCTCAGCCCCACTCCGCAGCAGGGAGAGTCCACCTTGATGGTGACAATGGGTATTTCCATCATCGTGTTGACTCTGGAGAGAACTTGCTTAAGCCCCTGTCTTGAACAGACTTGATTCTCTTCTTCCTTTCTTCTTGTGGCTTTCAGTAGACCAACCATTTATCTAATTAAGGAATCATTATTCATTATTTTTAGGTGTGATATGGAATTTTGGGTTTTATTTTTATTATTTTTTTAGAGCTACCTATTGTAGTACTACAGATGAAATGGCATCATGTCTGGGATTTGCTTAAAAATAATACAAAGGCCTGGGAAAGGGGGTGACCATCTATGAGCTGATAATTGTTGAAACTGGTTGTCAGGTTTATTACACTCTACTTTTGTATATAGTTAAAATTGTTCATAACAAAGAAAAAAGATTTTTAAAGTTTATCTACAAGATGTGTCCGGACACGGTGGCTCACACCTGTAATCCCAGCACTTTCGGAGGTGGAGGTGGGTGGATCATTTGAGGTGAGGAGTTCCAGACCAGCCTGGCCAACATGGTGAAACCCCGTCTATACTAAAAATACAAAAATTAGCTGGGTATGGTGATGTGCACCTGTAATCCCAGTTACTCGGTGGGGCTGAGGCAGGAGAATTGCTTGAGTCAAGGAGGTGGGGTTTGCAGTGAGCCGAGACTGCACCACTGTGCTCCAGCCTGGGCAGCGATAGAGCGAAAGTCCATCTCAAAAAAATAAATAAATAAATAAAGGTTACCTACAAGATGCTGTCTTCCTTTTGGTAATTTTAATGCCACTGTAGTGTCAATAATAAGATCTCATAATTATGGGACACCATGTTACGTTTTTCCCATATTTTGTCTTTGTTAATCCTCTTAAGAAGCCTAGGAGGTTGGTACTATTATTCGTTTGATGTTACAGATGAAGAAACTGAGACATAGATAGAGAGGTGGAGAGAACTTGACTAGGGCTCTATAGTGAGTAGTGATAAAGTGAGGACTGAAATCAGGTCTGGTTAGCCTCAGGGCCTGAGGAGTATTATAAAACCGCTATTGTGTTATTCTTCACTTGTAATAGACATTCCATAAAGGGATAGAATGATGTGAAAGAAGATTTGTCCATTGGCTTCTTGAATTGTTTATTCACTCAGACAAATGTTTACTGAGCATCTGTTATATGCCAGGCACTGTGCTAGACATCAGGGATGCAGAAATGAACAAGACGGCAGAGCCAGCCCTCAGGGAACCAACAGCATTTTCTTCAACCAGGTCTTGGTAGCAAAGGGCTAAGTGTTTCTTATTTTTTTCAGAAAAGTCTTTAAAAACTGGTGTTCAGTATGACTTTGGTGCTGTCCATTGAAGGGAAGTCAGAGCGACTGTCTTTCTGCTAGGCCCTTTCCTTCATCCTATGATTTGGTGGGCAGCTGAGCATCTTTTAAAACTTTCATAATGGATGATAATCTGAAAACCACCCTTCTCTCTGGAAAACTACAGAGCTGTAGAGCCAACAACAAGGAAACAACTTGTTCTTTCTTATTTGCTGGGACCTTAATAACTCCACCGAGTAATACCTGTGTCCTTTAAGCAGTTCTGCATTCTGGAAATAATTGGCATGCAAAAATTCAAAATAGTTTGTGAACCTGAATTCAGAAAAGAAAAGAAACATTGTTATTCAAACACAAGTGATAAGCACAATGAATAATCTGAGTCAGTTTAATTTGGATTCGTTTTGGACTGTGATGACTAATATGTTACTTAAAATCTCCACTCATAGGACTTAGGGCTTCATGAGGTTAACGTTTCCTGCTCTTCACTCTTATTTTTCTGGATAAAAGATGCTATTGATTTTGCTTTGATTATTCTTAAATTTTTTTTTAAAATTTATTTCTGAAAACCAAAACATAAAGGAGTGGTAATTTAAAAAAAAATTATATGTTTTTTTTCAATAGCTGTGCTAGTGCAAGTGGTTTTTGGTTACATTTGCACTAGTAAGTGGATGAATTGCACAGTGGTGAAGTCTGAGATACTAGTGCACCTCTCAAACGAGTAATGTACATTGTACCCAATATGTAGCTTTGATTATTCTTCACCCAAGGTCACCTTGAAACTCCTACTGGATATCATCAACCATTATGCCTATGCACCAGTATGTTTGTACATATTGTTTGATCCTGAAAAGATCTTCATGGCATTACCAGAATACAACTGGTTGTCACCTCCTCCACTGTACGCATTTGAGTAACCTGCTATCATCATCTCTTGTGTGGACTGTGGCCACAGCCTCCTCACTGGTCTGCCTGACTCTGTCACTGTTCTCTGCATCAGGTGGAGTGTTCCTATTAAATGTCAGAATAGAACATTTTATTCAGAACCCTGCAATGCCTTCCCATCTCACTCAGATTGAAAGTCAACATTTTTACAGTCCCTTACTAAGCCCTATATAACCAGTCTCCATTACCTCTAAATTTATTTCCTACTACTCTCGTCCCAACCCATGGTGCTCCCTCCTGGGTGGTCTTTTTGCTGTTTCTCAATCATATCAGGTGCATCCCCACATTAGCAAGGTTCCCTCTGCTCTGATGCTCTTCCTGAGATGTCCAGGCTCCCTCCCTCACCTCCTTCATGTCTCTGCTCAAATATTACCTTATCAATGAATTCTATGACACCCAAAATAGCAGCACTTCTCCCCACCAGCTGTCCCTAGCACCTTTATCTGCTTGTTTTCCAAAACACTTATCATCATTTGGCAGGCTATGTTTTATTTTATTCTTGCTGTCTATCTCCCCAACTAGAATATAAGCTCCACAAGCTCAGGGATGTTATGTGCTTTGTTCACTGCTTTAACTCCAGCATTTAGGACAAGCCTGGGGACACAGTAAGCACTGATCACATGTCTAGTGAATCAATATAAAGAATGTGATTTTAGCAACTGCCATGAATTTACAAGAATTAAGCTAAAGGAACCGGAAGGTGCTTTTCTGCTTTTCATGATCTGAAGTAGGAGTCCTGAGCTGAAGGGTCTGAGATTCTCCAGACCGTGAAGTTACTGTGGTCAGATACTCACGAGCTCAGACGCTCATGGGCAACAATGACCTTTGCAAAATCATGTAATGTTGCAGTCAACTCGTCAGCTGGATAAATTAATCGAGTGACCTAGGAATTATCTGCTTCTTAAGGATAGATAGATTTCCCTGAGAAATCATCTGGGTGCTTTTGGAAGTTGGGTGCAGAAAATATAAGATAGTATTATTTGACAATTTCCTAATTCTAATTCTTCTGTGGTAATTAGTGTGTTTAGATTTTTTTTATCTCATCTAGGTTCAGTTTCTACAAAGTATATTTTCTTTAGAAGACTATTTTATTCATGCCTTTAAATTTATTGGTACAGAGTGGTGCAAGTTATTCCTTTATGATTTATTTAATTCTGTTTCTGTGACTTTCCTTTTATAATCTCCTGTTTTGAGTAATGATTTTCCCCTTGTTTTCTTATTTTTTTTCTTAGTAAATTGGTTATTTATCTTTAAATTTCTTTTCAAGGAACTAAATTTTGTATTTATGTATTCTACTTTAAAAAAGTCAAGTCTCATTTTATCTCCTTTACCTTTAAAATTCCTTCCTTTTGTTTTCTTTGATTTAATTTGTTGGATTTTCAAACAATAAAACTCCTGAGTCAGATATT